>NT_177000.1:465170-501456 GCF_000188095.3 Bombus impatiens
GGGGGGGGGGGGGGGAGGTATTGCGCCAAAACTTTCACGTTTATTGCATTTTAACGCGTAAACGTATCAAGATAAATTACTATGTTCATTTAGCCGACTAACTGAAAGAATTTGACCGGGATTACGTAAATGCAGAGTTTTGAATTTGTATTCTTAAATTACTTGTAAAGTTGCTTTCGTAACTCTTCGGTGAGCGAATACCATTGAATTTAACGAATTCAGGATATCTTTTCAAAACGAAGACTAGAAAGGGGTCGAAGTTACTAGAATTTTCAAATATTTCCTAATTAACAATCGAATATCGAAAAAAGTGTAACTATAGTGACACGGTTTGCAATAATGACGGCAGTGTTCCGTACAAAATTATTAGTGTGGGTGTTTGCTTCGTCTCTTGCATTCTACTTACTTTGATATTACTCGGGAGTAGCAAGGAATGTACGAGGATAAATACCGTCGATGATATTTATTACGAGAAGAAACAACGATCATGAGTTCCTTCAAAGGTTATAGTTATCTGAATCGTAACGACGACGGACGATATAGGTATGATTCTTCTGTCATTTGTTTTCCCATTGTATTGCTATACGCGTATTATGTGGATTACTATTATTGAATCTATGACAGATTTCTTCCGCCCCCTGCCCCCCGCCCCTTCGAAGAAAGAGCATTTATTTACCTCCGTTCTTTTTAATTTTTTTTTTAAACTACTTAAAGACGATTTTTTACTAACACCGTAATACCTTCGAGTCCATTTCATAATCATCTATATACATACATACATACATACATACATACATACATATATACATATATATTTATACCCTATGGGTATTTCATATCGATGTTATTTCATATCGCACACCTATTATTTGTCGTCTGTTGTGACATAACTCGTCCCCATTTCTCGTTGGTCCACTGTTCGATGTGTTCGTAGCTGTTTCGCGTCTCAGCCTACCTTTCAGTTTTTATTCTCGTTACATAATAGTAGATCGCGCGCGTAGATCCGATAAAAATTAGTAGCGTTATGCCAGTAGCCGGACGCATTTTTTTACAACCGAACACTTTTACAATCTAGCCGTTCGTTGGCGGGAAGTTCGACTAAATCAGATTCTAGGATACTGCTTACACCTACTATATACGTACTTGTGTATCTTCGAAAAGCATCAACATAATTGTTTAACTTGTAACTTTCATTGCCAACCAACTTTCTCCTTATTCACGCGGTTAAAATGTAACGATTAGCTGTCGTTCGTTCGGTTAGACAGATGAAATTTGTCAAGTTTGACGCGGTTGTTGCAAACATATCAGCTATTCGAAGCGAACGTTAGGATTTTCTCGCTTTGCTTCTCTTTCCTTTTGTTTGAATATTTTTTCGCTCCTTCTCGTTCTTAACGAAGCGTATACTTAGCATAGTATCAACTTTGTTCGTTTCGTCTAATTTCATTCGATGATCGCTACTGCTATTTCAACGATCAAACTGTGCCTATCTTGTCGGTATTTTAAATACCTACGTGACATTTCTTTCATATTCAACGATTTACACGTTTAAACGATCAATTGAAATTTTAGAAACAAGATATCTCTCCATTGCCGAACTATTATCCGATATCATGCCCATAAACATTTGAGAATGGAATTATTTAGCGAATTTAACCTGTAACGATTTGCTATTTTGCTACGTACGTTAAGTTCCATTAACAATCTCCGTGTATCACTTTCACGACAAAATTTGCAATTTCTCAGTGTTTCAATTTTCTCTTAACTTTAGCAAAACAAATCAGTCGTTATTTGAAATTCAATCGATCGAATTATAATAATTTTCCATAAAGCTTCTCGTAACTGTTACCTTCGTTAAAATAAAAGTCTATATAAAATAAAGTTAATTAACGAGTTTAACCAATCTGAAATTCTACCTAACGAACCTTCGTTATTAGAGTAACTCGGCTCTTTCATTGTCTTCTTTCATTGCATCCCGTTGTGTCCTAGTTAAGCCGCTCTAGTGGCAAGATTACGTAACAAAATCGATGTAATCGACGAATAACATGAAATTAAATTAAACCGAAGGACCTCTCGCAAAGATCAGGTCTTGACATTTATGTTAGAGAAACGAAACGGTCGTTTCAAGATTAGTCATGTTGCCGTTATGCAACTTTCACCGTAAACACACACAACAGGACATTTAACCTTTTAAAAAGTAAGAAAAGAATTTTTATAAGAAATATAAATATATAAATATAAGAATTAATTAAATACAAGAAGGTAAAAATATTTGGTAGATGGTTAAACAAAACGATGTTTTCAGAGCTACTGGGTAATACGTATTCTTATAAATATTAACGAATTTCTGCGAAATCGAAATTCCACGATCTATTATTGCGAGAAAGTAACGAGCATTGCCTTTCATAAAGTTATATATTTGAAGTTAATAATTGCGTTTCTTGGTACGAGTTTACCAGCCACGGTATCTCTTTATAGTATGTTCGCTTTTTAATCGTATCGTTACATCGTCTTCGCGATACAGGCGAGTTATCGGGTATTCGGCATTGATATATTTTAAATGAAATATGCTTTCTATCGTCACAACTCACAACTCACAACTCACAAGTCACAACAAATTGCCTACACTCTGCGTATATTATTTGCGTATAAAAGATGAAAATCTGTTAAAACTTGTTGTCAGAGTCGAGTGAATATCTTGTCGATGTCCTTTTATGCAGATTTAGCGGCACCCTAACAAGAGGGTAAATTTTTGCTTTTCCTCCATACGTATATTACACTTTTTGTATTTAATTCGACAATTACGTGACGATCTACGTGAGAGAAATAAAAACGATGTTGTTAGATATACGTCGAAAAGAAACGATTATAAAATGACGTATCCAGACGAGAAAAAATAACGGAGAAACAAGTATTTTATTCGTATTATTCGCTGGTCTGACATAAATGAAATCGTTCGTTATCGATACTGAACGATATTGAAATTTCGATTCGTAGAAAATAAAGAAAATGGTAAACGATGACTTACAACGTGGTTCTCATGGTGAAGGCGATTAAGAGTGTAACTTTTTAGTAATCACATGACAGATATTCACGAAAATTGATCGTGTCGTTTTATCGCGGCCCTTTGACATGCTGCGATCGACACGAGGCGCGCACGAAAGGAAGAGCGGCGATCGTGTTAGTTGGAGCACCGCGGCAACACTGAACATCGACTTGGAATCAGCTCCGCGGCTTCGCGCTGTTACCTAACTTGCCCGAGACAAGAACCGAATCTCCTAGATCGGCACTCGTCTCGCTTTTTTTTCGTTCGTTTTAAGTTCGTTCTATCTGCGAATGGATTGCGATTACGTCGAGCAAACGGCTGAAATAAAATTCTCAATCGCGCATAGCACGGCTCTGCATATCGTAAACGGCTTCTCCACTGCATACGGTCAGCACGTCACGTTTCTTAGTGCAGAAATCCGCCGTCGCGTATCCGGTTCGATACGGGCGAGAATCGGACAGGGATCCACGATACGACGGCGGTCGGACGGTTCGACGGGGGCAATAAAGTTTCGTGCGTGGGTTTTCGTAGCGTTCGACGCACAATAGGAATGAAATCATGCTTGAATATTTTCCAATCCATTTGAAATCTGCCAGTACCTGCCCATAATCTCCTATTTACGTTTTACGTTTAATTACTACGATCGAATTGCGACACGCGGTTGACCACGTGGATCCTCTGTAAAATCGATTTGCGAATGTACCGCCTATTAGATTAGGTAGAGACTTACCTTAATTCTGAATAAACTGTACTTTCGCGGAAACGTAAAGATAGAAGAGGCGAGTTTTTGTTATCGATCGAAAGTGTCTCGGATCTAGGAATCGGATTATGCGTGTAGCATCGCGTGACGAAGAAAGCGAAGATAGCGGCATATATCGAGACTAAAGGATCGAGTGTAAGTTTTCCCCATTTACATAGATATCGACTCTAGTCGATGCGGTCGATATAGCAAACTCCAGCGAGTTTGTATCGAGTAGCCTCCCTCGGGCATTCTGCAGTCGTGAAATTTTCTTCTCCGAAGAAAGAACCGGGTACTTGGTACTTTCGTCGTCTTACGACCTCCGGAAGGTCGCTACGGGCATCCAACTCCGCAGGAACGCGCTTTCGTCGACTGAGTCGCGCGTTGCATAATTCGGAAAGAACGACAGCCAGAGTCCGGCTGGATCGACTAACGGAAATCGCGTGTAAATCTCGGATCCTCGTGTACGGATGTCCGTAAACTGGCGTCTTTGTGCCAAGAAGCAATCTCTCGGGACCTTTGAATCCGTTAAACGGTAGTTAGACGTATCGTCTCGTTGTTCGCGGTACACTTTCCTAGTAACTTTGACAGCTTGACACGATCTTTGTCGCGATACGTCTTCCACGTTGCTCGTCCCAAATGGATGTTCTTTCTCTATTCGCAGGATGGCCGATGACCGATGGCCGATCGCTCGATTAAACGACATTAAACTTTTTCTTCGTATTAAACAAGCGTGCGAGTGTTTTTAGAAACGCTATACGACTCGTTATACTCGTTACGTCTGGTAAAAGTTGAACCAAACCAAATAATTTTTATTCGCTTTATCTCAAAATCCATTTCTACGAAGATCGAGCTTCCGCTTACGCGACGATACGTTCTCGTCTTCTTTCTCTCGTTAAGAACCTATATATAGGTGGTTTTTATCGCTACTGCTTTCCTTTCGGTAACTTGTAGAATTATACGAAACACATTGACGGAAACCGATCCAACACCTGTTCCTAGAACATTGATACTAGTTGCGAATGTCGAGGAAATGTTTCATTGAAACACAGTTTACCTCTTCTCTCGTCGCTCGTACTTTGCGATATTTCTTTTTCCTTGGTTAACGGGATATTAGAAAATACAAAATTTATACAAAATATAGCAAACAATAGGAAGAGAAACGTACGAAGAGCAGTCTAGTTCACGCGTTATTGTATTATTACGACGACGACGACGACGACGACGACGACGACAAATACTAGTTTCAAGTTTAAATAAAAGTTTAGTAACTTTCATCTATTTACCCATCTTAAGATATTCGGCAGCATCGTCAAACTTTCTTTGTCCAGATTACCTGATTATACAGCTCCGAACGACACCTGCTCGACAACGATATTGTCAGAAACTTGAGTCGTTGGAACTCAACTTGATCTTGTTCCACCGCCTAATAATATTCAAATACTTGCATTCCCTCTCGCGTCCTTCAATTTTTATGTCTTGATCTCGCTCTCGTTTCCATGCAGCGGAAACACTTTTAACGCTCGAAGAAAATCTTAAAGGGTTGTACGTACATTTCGTAACTCAAGGATTAAATTGTCAGAATTTCGGAACTCGTGGCGAGTGCGCGAGTAAAACGGAAGAAAACCAGCAGCTTGGATGAAGAAAGAAACTAACTCTGTAGGAGGTGATACCTTTTGTATTTATTTCGTATATATTATGTAACACGAATGTTTTTTGCAAACCGAGAGACATTTTGGGAATGAGACTTTTATACGAAGATTCGAAACGAGGCGACGAGCAGAGGCTCTGTTTCGGAGAGAATCGTCTAATCTCTAGGATCAACGAGTCGAACGCGTTACAACGTACAGTTGGTACGAGCGTAGAGTAACCTCGCGTAGTATGCATCCTGTTACGAGTGCTTCTCACGTGCTTACGTCCCCTGCGTTTCGAGAAACCGTGCAATGCCCTTTGCCTGTGATGGTAAAGGTGAATGGCATCTTTAAAAGGGCCGTTCGTTCCGACTTTCTGACATTAAGCAGCGGTAGATAGAGAGAATCGTGGCCAGGCCGGTCGATCGGCATAGATGCCGACTCATCGGTTAAGGGTTTAGGACAGGGCGATGCACTCTGCCGTGTGAACCATTTCGTGAACTACCGAACACCGTGTTTTCCCACGTGCTGTCTAGCTTCGTTTCTTCGGTAAGTTTGCTTCTTTAGTTAGACGGCAAGTTAGATGGGAAGACGTTTGATCGATTTTATGTAATCTGGACGTAACAAATTATAGTTACATCGTCCCTCTAGCAATAAGTAAGCACGCGAATACGTAATTATTCCACGAAATAACGAAATTTCATTGCTTAACACGACGTATTTTGGCGTATCCGGGTCACGATCGAATTCAATGGATAGACCGTGATTTACCAAAGGATTTACCGTGATACCTATCCAATTACGTGGCTACGTTTCGTCATATTCCGAGGTCAGATCTATCACGATAGCTCGGAAATTCCACGAAAGAAATTCGAAATGATCGCGACACGATCGATCGCAGCCAGACAAGCCTCTTTCGTTCTTGTCGCGGCTTCGATTTCAGGGACGTTCTTCGGAATGAACGATCAACGAGAATGAAAGTACGTGTCGCTGAACGACACGGTGTCTAGCGGGACGAGACGCGCGCGCATGACCTTCGCGATCGCGCCGAAACCTTGAATTTTTTCTCGTTCTTAATTCTTCTTTATTGCCTGTTTCGTTCTTCTCTCTTCAAAGACTATTGCCTACGAAGAAAAAGAAGACGAAGGAAAAGCGGGAAACTTTCTTATTTCGTAGAAAGCGCAAGTTACTCGCCACGCTTATTAAATTATCGTAATACCGATTCATCGAGAGTGCTGCTGGTATACGCTCGTGTCGTGATTTCTTTTTGCTTCTTCGGCGATGTATCGTACGCGCGGCAAACGTAACTGCGTAAATCGAACGTTTCCAACGTTCGATTCGCGATTATGAAAGTACCTTGTTGGAAAATAAGTAAACTTTTACCGCAACTAAACGAGGGGGAAACGAACAGCAGCGAAGTTCCGCGATCGTTTCATCGCGTACGACGTATACGAGAACTTGCGTTTACACCAACACCATAAATCGCTGCATTTTCTTCCTTTCTCTTTTATCAATCTTTTCCATACGTTTCGTACGCGCGTATATCTCTTCCTGTATCCGGCGGATGCTGGTTCTCCACGATCCGTGTATTACTCGTATAAGATATAATTCGATACCTGAAATCAATATTATTAACGTATTTTCAGGATAACGGTAAGATATTTCGAATCGTCGAATATTCTTATTTAGCCGTTCGAGTGAAATGTTGCATAGAGCGGTTATAACGTACGATGGGCATTACGAGAACGTCCGCCCTGACGAGTACAAGCCTCTGCTGCTTTCTACGTTGCTCTTCCTATTTCTCTTATATAGAATAGTTGGCTTTCCTGCGGCCGACGCGATGTAACTGGAATCGGTGAAAGAAAGCGAGACAGACAGAGAAATTTTTCCGTCTAATGTTTACAGCAGGTGTACGCGCGTTGCATCTTCGCGTTGCATCGATCAGATCCAACGAAATCATCTTCCATATGTTAAAGTTTTTAAGAAAAAACGAGCATCCTCGTCCTGTCGTCCGTTTGTTTCACTTTGCCGGCCATTCGAATTACATATTCCCGATCCCGATATTACCGCTAATGAAAATTCAGGGGTTACGCAATCTACCTATCATATTGTATTGCATTGGAAACTAGTATTCTTCTCGTCGCGTTTCTTCGCCGGGTCCGTGACACAATTCCGCTTGTTCTTATCATACGGTTGTAATCGATCCTTCGTCCATTGTGCCACTTTACGTTTATTTTAAGTGCCGCGTACGTTCTCCGCGTCTTCGTGTTACGTTATATCCAATTTTTCATAAATACCTGCTATCTGAAATAATTTCAGCATATTCGTTAAGATTCGTGTCGTTGAGATCCTAGCAACGTATCGTATAATACCATAAAAATATGGAAACATATTTTCCACGACATTTATTTATGCTGACATACGCTTGATTATTTATGAAAAACCGTAACGAACGCACCTACGAGACATTTGTGCGCATCGGGTGCGTGCGTGAACCGCTTCCAGCAATACCATCGCAAACGTCTCGAGGTTATTTTCACTTTTATCGTATAGAGGAAAAGGCGGCATCGTACGGACACGGATGATCGAAGGAAGCTGCCGCGCCAGCCCGGCATCCAGCAAGCACGTCGAGATGAGAGAAAGTCGTGTCTGTTCGGTGAACAGGCCTCTCTCGCACTTTTTCCTTTTTCAATTCCTGCTACTATGCGCCCTATACCACGCGTTATTGCCGCTTACATAACACGCGGACGCGTAATCGACACGCGCCGATGATCCACGATGGATGATTACGCTGTGCCGTAGCACCGATCCTCTACCATTTATCTCGATTATCCTTACGAAATGCCATTTTAATATATTTCATTAGCTATGTTTTTATCCTCCGCGGCTAAAACTGAATTTTCGTAGTATCAAAAATTTCAGCATTCCGTTTCAGTCGTCCGTCTGTAGCCAGCTTCCACGGTAGCTTTTTATCACGGTACGATTTTTATACAGACGGAATAAACAGACAGGCGAATTTATTGGATCGTACGGATAATACGTGTCTGGATATACGTTAAATATCGTTTAAATCAGGACACGAATTCGCTGTAGCGTGTAATTGAAAGGCATTAAAGTCGCGATTCGTCAGTAGCTAGAACGTTTTAATAAGAAGAGACGCGCAGCCGATGCACGTTGCGACTCGATATCGGCTTTCTATCGGCTAGTTTCTTCCCTCCTTACGTATTCGGCTTTTTCTCCCTAATAAAGTCGTTCTCGCCGCTACGTGATGCACAAACGAAACGAAATCTGGCCACGTAAATATTTCTTCGAGAAGCAAAATTACGCAACTTCGGCACGATAGCTGCCTAATTCGTCGACATGCTCATGCTGCCCTTGTCCTCTTTCCGAACAACGATGAACGTGGCTTGCGCCACGAGGGATGAGCGTGTGCGATTCGCATAACCGAATAGACACCGGTTCGATATTGAAACTTTGACGCACGGTATTCGTTCACCGTGTGTGACAGGTTTGACGAAAACACTCCGCTCCTATTCCACCTCTATGCCTACTACTTACTCATCTATATTTGATACAGGTTTCGTTGCTTCTCTTTTACGTTTTGAAATGCTTGGCCGAAATCTTCTTAAGAATTCCTTTCGTACATCTTTCATAACACGGTTCGACCAATTCGACCAATTCATTTACTTGTTACTTTTGTCGCAATGTCAGAATATGCGTGGATCAAAGCGCGGATCAGGACAGACAACTGAGGTCGATGCAACTGGAGGTAGAAAATCTTCAACGACAATTGCAAACGGCGTCGTACGACAAGGAGAATGCTATTCAGGAAAATCGACGAATACAGGACGATTTAGCCGCGGCTACTTGCGAAGTGAGAAACCTGCAATGCGAGATAGAAGCGTCTCGCGCCGAATCGTACGATCTGAAGAGACAGCTTCAAACGTACGTTAGCGAGGTCCGCAGAGCCGAGGAACTCCTTAACAGAAAGGTGATTTCATTTCATTCGTTCGAATTGTTACAAGCGTAAAGTCTCGCTCATTTTTCGTTTAAACTGTCGTATCTCGTCGACATTACGGCGGTAGCGCCGTTACGAAATTTATTACTTTTTCACTTCTTATAACAACTTTCTCTACCAGCGAGAATATGTTTTTCATTAACTATGCACAAGTAGCTGGTGGAAATATTTTTATTTGACAGATTTGTATTCATCCGTCGATACGTATCGCATAAAATGTCGATTGAAAGATAGCAAACAGGCGCACTCGCAATTCTCATCGATTTTACCGATTTGATTTTATAAATGATATTACGTTTATATTATAATAATATTATCTTTTGATACAAGATCTGTCAAAAATAATATTCGTTCTATTGTCGGCGTTACGAAAGTACGATGAAAAATAAATATATTTCCTGCTTATTGATACATTAGCTTACGAAAGAACTAAAGTCACGATATAAACGGTATGTCGTACAAACCATCTAGCAATACTTGTAAGATCCATCCACTTCGCAGGAAAATGAAAGAACGGAAATGTTAAATCACTTCAGAAGTCTAAGTTTGGAAGCAACCGTTTTAGAGAACAATAACCATAGTTTGGAGTCTGAAGCAGCCGAAGCAAGAGGAGCACTGCAATCGGCTAGGGATCGACTGTTGGATTTAGAACGACAATTGGCGGACAAGGATAGTTTGATAAGAGGCTACGAAACGCAGGTTGGCCATTTTTTTTAATAATTTTCATTTTCTCTATCCTATATCGGACAAATGTACAAGTTTCGATAGGAAACTTGTACTTCGATAACCCGTCAGGCCAATGTTATACGCTGATACAAATTTTTTAGATCAGTGAATTGACCCAAAGTGTGGCCAGTATAGAAACACAATTGCGCCAGCAAGGAGAACAGAGGCACAGAGCAGAAGCTGATTTAACCGCTGTTAGAGATTTATGTATGAAATTGGATCAGCAGAAAGATACACTTATGCAGCAATTAGATGATAAAGATGCGCTTAAAACACAGGTAAACATTCGTGGATGAAGGTATTCCGATATAGCGAGGATAAATAAATAAAAGTAATTCGAAATTTACGTTCCATCTTCAGTATGATATGCAAATTACTAAATTAAAAGCGGAACAAGCCGTAATTCACGATCAAATGAGTAAAGACTGCGCGACGGTCGAGCGCCTCGAAATGCTATTGGATCAAGCAAGACAGGAATCTATAACTGTGCAGGCTAATAATCAGGAACTCCAAAACGAGGTGTCCAGATTGAGACAGAAAATGTCCGAACTTCAAAGTAAATTGTAAGAAGCTTAACTATTATCTAGAATGGTTAAGTATCAGTAGGATAATTTTCCCGACTAAAACGATTAACAGGTTTCATGCCCACGGTAAAGCGAGGCGATTGATCTTTGAACCTTATCGTTGTTAGCGAAAAAGTTTCTGGCGTTTTAATCCGTTAACCCATCATAACCTATGAAACCTGTTAATTAACAACCCGTCAACGTACCCTAACCGCAATGTAATTTTTTTTCTTTCTCTTCTCTAAACGACGCAGATCTTCTGAATCGACGAAACTTCGGCAATATCAAACTCAAGCCGCGGAATATTGTAAGCAAATCAGCGAACTACGTAGACAAGTTACGCATGAAAGATTTGATCGTGCGAGGAAAGAAGAAGAACATCGTAGCAGGTACGTACATATCGGGAACTCGGAATAGACGAATATTTTGTTCGTTGTATGATTTTTAGATACTCGGAAGGTCTCCCTGATCCGCTCGTCCAAACTCCGCTTCCCAGTCAAACTAACGATCCTAATGAGACGATCCTAATTCCTAATGAGACGATCGATGTAAATCACAGGTAGAAACATATTTGATGAAATAGTAACGACTTTAGATGCAGAGGCGGATTTCTTCGTTGTTTCCATACAGTGTGTCATAAAATTGATATTCTTCCTGGACACGTTTTTCCGTTTTCCGTTTTCCGTTTTTCGTTTTCCGTTTCCGTTGTAAAAAGTCGAAAATTTGAATTTCAACCAAGTCATTTTCCCCCTCTGCATTATTTTCTCAAGTTCAAGTGATAAAAGCGAAAACTTAAACTGCCAGGCAAGTAGACTGGCTGAAGAAACCTTACACCGCGATCCCCAAATATCCCCGTACACATAGTGGCACGCGATCGGTATTCGAGAGACATTCTTTTCCCTTGGATTGCAAGTGTTTGCCATCGAAAAATGTCTTGCACCATCCATCGTCGAACAAATCGCCATTTGCGCCTTGTATTAACGAAGCGGACGTCTCGAAACAGAATGATTTTAACAAATGTCCAAAGCCTTTGTGATTGTACTAAAAACTATTTTGTATATGTCCTGTAGTAGTAGTATAGCCCTACTAGTAATTTTAATACAATATTTCTTTGCATAGAAATAATAAATAAATTTCAATGCTACGTCAAAGAGTATAATAATTTAAATTATAAATTTATTCCTGCGAATATTATTCACAGGACAGAGATCGACAATAAATTGCCTAAAAAGATCTCTTGATGCTTTCCACTCGTTCAAATCTTTTTCGTTTTTTTTATTTGCAGGTCTTTTAATTCAACGCCAGACAGTTTTAACGTAGATTCAAATATGGTCGTATAAAGTCGTTTAACCTACTCTAATCAATATAGATATTTACAGAATGAAACAAGCAGAGAATGCGATGGTCAGACTGAAAAACACGGAATGAAAATGATAAATCCTATCGCTGTGTCACGCTCAAGATGCTTAAATCTGCAAAATAAACTCAAACGCAGTAACCATGCGAAAGATGCTCAACGTGATGTTCCTTGTATAAATATAATTTTACGATCAGATTGCAAAATACATTCAAATCGATATAACCGTCTACAGAAGGAAAGTACCTCGCTATTTCAACCTAATGCAGATTCGATCAAAACTACTCTCCAATCATCGAATACGCTACAATTCTATTTGTTTAACAAAAAATATAATCACACTGCCTTTCGTACAAAGAGTTGCTTTGATATGTCGCAGTCAGTAGGAACGCACTATGAAAGAAAGTACGATCGAGATAACGATGGTTTAATCTTTAATAATATTTCACAACTTAGATACAATAATAATCCATCATTTCTATGTCATCCTGTTCGATCAAACGAAATATCGGATAATAACACGTTTCGATCGAATTCACTTAAGACAAACTTATTTTCCCAAATTAATGGAACAAAACAACTAACACCGTTGAGCAAGGATACAGTGAGAAATTTAGGTGTAGATGATATTAAAGCGAATTTTAACGCGAGCAAACTTGTTGGATGTCCCGTGAAATTTTCTAAAAAATTGCCTACCAACAGTTTCCCGGTAAGAAATTTGGCTAGTAGCATGAAACAAATAAACGGTAGCAATGGAGTTTCTAAAATGATAAAAACAGATTTATCATTAAATTCGGCACAAATTTCTACTGTTAAAGAAAATTCTATTAAGCTTCTAAGTCTTCCTACGAATTTCAAATCACCTTTGGAGAATTCTACAAATTTACAATTAAAATCTCCAAATATGCTACTGAATTCCGAATTTATGAAATTGGGAAGTTTAGTTACACCTATAACTGATAGACCGTGCACAGAACTTTTTTATGCGAGTTCTCCTACAGCTTCCGACGTTACCAGAAATTTCATGAAAAATAACGAGATTGAAAGCAATATCTGCATTAATGAAACGATCAGTACATGCAAGGACAAGTGCGAAGAACACAAACCAAAAGCAAATTGTCAAAAAGATAAATTTGATAGAAGTACATTGGTAAGTGAAAAATTTGCAAAATTTTCAATCCCGGAAACTATAGATATCTGTACAAATGTAAATTGTAATGAAATTAACTGTTCCATGTTGAATGCAAAACGAGACGAATATGAAGACAGATTTTCAAATATTAGAAATATAAATGATTACGAGTGCGTGGATAAATGTACAAGTACAATTGACAATGCTTTAGACATGCTGCAAAATATGCTGAAGAGCGTTAAAAGATTCAGAGATAAAGATATGAAAAAATGTAATGATCAAAATTATCAGTTCAAAGAAGTAAAATGTAAAAATATGGATTGCATCTACAAGAACGAAGGAAATAAGGTTCTCTTAGCGAAAATAAATTCAGCAGAAATAATGAGACCAAAGTGCATGAAGATGTTACAGGAAATAAAAAAACATGCCGATACATTAGAGGAAGAATTAACCACTGTGAACAAAAGTATAAGAACTAAGAAAAAGAGAAACGAAAAATTAGTTGCAGAAAAATCTAATGTTAAACAACACAATGATATGATTACACAGAATCCTGAAAAGAAAAATATTTATATACAGGAACCATGTTCACACGATGATATAAAATATTTTCAAAGTCCGCTATTAAGACTAGAAACTAATTTTAATTCACAACATGTTAAAGGACCAGATGTGATCCTTTCGCGAATCCATAAAAAAGGCATCTATAAGAAAGATCACAATAAAAATGATAACAGTTATAAAAGAAATAATATTAAATCGTTGATATATCCTGGCGATAACTATTCAACAAATGTGAAAAATGCCCATGTTCAATGTGCAAGATCCGTGTCTTTCCGCATTTTTGATTCGTCAAATTTTAGGCCAATTGTTACGTCCACGCCTAGAAATATCGATGCACCAAAGGACAAGGAAACTCTTTGTTACATATCAACTTGTACCCAAACAACTTCCATACCCGAAGAAAGTTTACAAATAAAGCAAGTCAAGAAAACTACGTCGACTGAATTAAATGATTATTCGATAGCACAAGAAAACAAGACGATCAATTCAGTAAATGTAAATAAAGAAATATCCTCATGTTGTGATGAAAAAGCAATTATAATGCTATTTTTAACGAAAAACTTGAGTAGTAAATGTTTGAAGACTAAATATAAAAGATCGGAATTCTTAAATTTTAGGTCAAAATGTTTGACCGGTACATGTGTTATATGCGGTAAGAAGAAATTGATTAAATATGGTTTGTCCAGGCGAAAGAAGCGAATACCTGCAGCATTTAAATTAATGTCTGTAACATATAAAAGTGAAGCTGTTCGCTCTAATGGAAATTATTGCGGCTATGAAAAGCGCTCAGTGAATAACTGCAAAGTATCAGATTTATTAAATACTGTATACACGCAATCCTCCAATTTACAGATCACAACTGCCACCTCAGTTCCTTGTATCTCGGTTGGCAACACAAATAACATGAAAAATTTTGATGAAGAAAGAATAGCAAGAAATGACGGCTGCATATTAAGTTAACAATCGATAGGAAATAAAATTGATAATAGAGCGCAGTTATCTATTGAAATAAATGTAAATCATAGTACACCAGTTGTAAGATCTTAATATATAACCTAATTCTAATAATAACAAACAAAGCTTAGTTATTTGCAAACAAAGCCTAAGTTGCTTGCAATTTTCTATTTTTGTGGGGTGATATCGATCGTATGTAGTAATATAGAGAATAAAAATGTTTTTATATTATGATATCTAACAGGAATGAGATCTGAGGATAATATTTTTCACTGTAACTTTTAAGATTATTGTAAAATTTTAAGTTGACAAGTTAGTGTTGTAAAATTTTTAGTTGACAATAAGACTGCATTATCATTACTATTTAACAGAAATTGTTATTATATTGTACGTATGACTGATATATCATAGAGAAAGCTTATTGTATTTGTCTATATAATTTACTTCCGCAATTAATAAAGTAAAAATGTGATTGTAAAATAATAAAATGTACGATATTGTTTATTGTCAATACCAAATTTTATGAATTTCTTTTCCTTAGCGCTTAAGATATCGTTTAGCACTTGAGAATGATATTTGTCGAAGCATCCTAGGAAACCTAAACCGTTAGCTGTATATCATTTTTACATAATAAATTTTGCAGATATATCAAACTTCAGGAAGATGCAAATTTTTGGATCGCAAAATGTCAAAATAAAGAATATAACCAGTATACAAAGTAATTACTGTCTGTATTTAACTCATTTTCCAGAATATATGTATATGTGCAGATGGAAATGTAGCAAAGCGAAAGCAAAATATTTTGTTAGTTTAACTAAGGATAACCTTCGTTATTAAAGATTTTTAATCAGGTACGCTGAGACTTGCTTCCGTAAGAAGTATATAATGCAGTCAGAGAATAAATATTCAAATAACTCGTACGTTTAATTTCAACGATTTTTTCCTTTTGTATTTAGTAATTTATTATATCATTCTTTTATTCCTTTACACATATTGTTATGATCTCGATGATCGTACGAAACGGTGAACATGTAAACTAGGTAATTACAAATAATAAAAATAAAAAGCCTCTCATAAGATTTCTCTTCTAAACGTTCAGCTATTCAATTTGATTTATGTATGTATGTATATATACATATATAATATATATAATATATATAATATATATAATATAATATATATTTTATATATATATATAATTATATGTATTTTATATATATATATAATATGTATAATCTATATATAAAATACATAACAGAGGCTCGCACAATGTATTCATCGTTTTACAATTCACGATATTTAAATTATCAGTTTCTTTCTTCGTTACAATCGGTGCCAGCCAGTTTTCTCTTCTCAGCGTCCGCTGTATATCGATTCGGTAATTACAAAAATTTCTCTTATGTACCTTGCAACTCCCTACGTCTTGTCATAATCCTACTATAATACAAAAATTCTTCCTCACTTCGCTTCGCCAGACATTTAATCTTACACCTTTAAGAAAAATTTACACAGAACTCGCAACATCATGAATGAAATACAGGTATTATGTACAAATATTTATAATTATACATATATACTTTATTTCTTGTGGACGTTATTCGAATACGATCGTCCAATAACTTTTTTATTCGCGGATCCCGCCTAGATAGCTGGGTAACTCGATGACTTGTAAATGCAAACCTATTCGCACGATCTTCATTGTCGCGTCTGATAACGTAAAAAAAATATATATATATATACATATATATACATATATATATTTTTTTTTTTCGTTTAATTTCTTCTTTTCAACGTTTGAGAAACAAAACAGACATCTTTTTTTTCTCGTTTAAATTACAACACATCCCAACGAATATAACTAACTTTTCCAAATAGAAAAATGTAGTCGCTTTTACTCTCTCGATCTCGCAAAACAACTAAAATTACCATTTCATGGTACACTTACTTCCGTTACCTCATCTTTTTTATACAGCTTATGATACAAAGAAGTCGATAATATTTCATTAAAATTTTGGACAAGAACAAAATGCTTTGTTAATCACGCGCCACGAGAAACACTCGCGCCTAAAGTAATCGCTTGCAAATTCATAGAAGCATCGTATCAGAATTTCAAATGAAAGTATCGTACCGTTGAAACTTTTGTCACTTTTATCTAAAACAATAAATTCTTATTTAAAAAGAAAGGAAAAATAAATAAATATATAGAACAGAATGTTTGCTCCGAAACTTTTGATTTCCGAACGACGTTCAATTCGTAATGTTCGTTGGAATTAAAATAAAATTGTTACATATGATCGTTCTATTTGTCCATTTGTCATTATTGTAAAGTACTTAAGATCTTTAAATTCTTTAATTATTGGCAAACTGCCTTGATTGGAAAGTGCTTTTTTAGTTTCTTCACACCCAGCCATTCTTTCTTTAGTGCTGAAAATTTGAAAAACACTGGCTTTAAGAACATTTAGGCCTTTCTAAGTTCCAAGTATAAATATACTTACATCTGTATCGATAATATACGGACAAGTCGGAAGCAATAATTGATCTTGACTTGATCGAATCGAAGTGTGTGCAGCATTTTATGGATGCTTCTCGTCATTTCTCAGAATTCCATGACTCGCACAAACCGGGCCATGTTAATATGCGTAGATGAGAATAATAATACGATCGAGGAAATAATTCAACACGACACGCTCAGTTTGCCCGAAAAAGTAGAAAAGTTTCTTACTAAGAGTATCTCTTTTTACGATTTCAAGTTAGATACAGAGGTCGAACAAGTGGCTAAAAGTCCCCGAGCTAAAACCGATTTAAAGCAGAAGAAGTTCTTAGAGTTTTTAATACACGATGGACTTGCGGTCGAAGTACGCCGTCATCGTCAAGCTATGTGCGATGCCTTACCAACGTTATATCTTGACAGAATAAGATTACTCGATAATAAAATAAAAGAGAGACGATAATATAGCCATGTAATTGCAATATGCAATTATATAAGCAAAATCATAAATTCCTAACAAATACATTTCATAAAAAGGTTTTCTTTACATTCTAGATTTTCTTGTGGTTGACTTATGAAAAACATACAATAATATTAATAATAATTAATAATAATAATAATAATAATATAATATAATAATATAATATTCATTGTAATTAACTATAACGTCCATAAAGTATTTTCTTCGTCCTTCATTTTTTGTACACGATTACTAAAAACATTTCTTCCGCTTCTTGTTGAGAAAATAAATATTAATATTAAATTTGAAATATTATCTCGTTTTTTGTTTGCTTTTTTTTCTTTTATCACTGATCTGTAATCACTTCAACTACTGTCTTTCGTTCGTGTTAACTAGTTACAGTACATTATTATAGTCTAAATCGGCAAATCGATTTGCTTAGTAAGTTTATAGGCCTCTTTAATAATTCTGGAACATTGCCGTATCCTCTTCTCTACTAGTATATCCTCTTCGTCATTTACATCTTCCCTTTTTCCATACACCGCACAAGCACACCTTTCTTTTGCAATAAATTGCAAACTTTTAGCATCCTTTCTACCATATTTCTGTTGTCTCACTTTACACTAAAATTCAAAATAAACGAGTTGATCGCTGCTCGCAACGAGAAAGAGCTTTCTTTTAGAGGCCTGGTTCGAGAGGTCACCTATGGTTACTGCTGCTTTGATCGTTCATATCGTACAAAACTTGTGCGATTGTTCTCGATGATTCGACATTACTTAATGCGACACCTGCCAAATGTGGTTCGTACGCTCTAAGATGCCTGAAAATCAAAATATCAGCAATAGTTGTAAAATGTGTAAAATGTGTAACATATATCCTTAGTACAATCACTTGTTCACTTGTTGTTACAAAAAGATCTCGTAGAAATGGGATAAAATTACTTAATTAAAATGAAACAAATTATCTAATTTTTTAATTGAGGTAAACCGACAAGATGTTGGAAACAAAGTTTACCTTCTGCCATGTGTTGAATATATGACTAGGTTTCTAAGAATGAGAGCTGCTGTCAAGCGAATACTTTTGGTCACTGGACCTTCGTTGTCATCCTGTCGAAAAATCACAAAACAATTAAGTATTTACTTTACTTTAAATTATATGTTAAAGTAAGAAGATCATCTAGCCACACTTTTAAGTAACACTAAAACAAATATAATATATCAGAGTATAGCTATTATTTCATGATGTTTGAATCAATTAGTTGCAACAGCTTCGAACATTAGTAAAATACAATTATGAAAACAAGGCGGAAACATTGATTTACGATATGATGTCGCACGTGAATAGATTGGACAATTTCTACGAATATCAAATTACTCTTTTATGTGAACAGAAGATACACTGACATCATGAGTCATAAAATATATATACAATTTCTGATGCTAATAAGTAATTTAATGTGAAAACAAAAAATTAATTGTAGCATGCTTTAAAAGAGTTTCCAAAATCGCTAATAACACAAACAAAGTGATTTCATTTAAAATTACTACAAATACGTATATACAATTGATATTGATAAATTGACCACCAGACAAATATATCTTTTTTACTTTTTTTTTTTTTTTTTGGTGCCAAAGATATAAGTAAATGTACATATTCGTAAAAATATATAGATATATATATATCGTTAAATTCATTATTCGTAAGACGTATTATTCGTTCCTCTTATTGTTCGTTAAACTTATTATTCTTTAATCTAATTATTAATTAAACTTATCGTTTGTTAATCTTATCATTTATTAAACTCATTATTCATAATATTTTGTTAAATCTTGTTTATTTGCGTAAATATATTCTCTGTTTCGTAAAACAACGGCTAATTCAAACGAAGAATCATTACGCGCCTTAAATCCTAATGATAACCCGACATATATATATATATATATATATATATATATATATATATATATAATATATGTATTCTATATATTTCTGTATGTATTCTATATATATGTATAATATATGTATTCTATATATATATATATATATATATATATAGAATATATATATATATATATATATTCTATATATATATATATAATATATATAATATATATATATATATATATATATATATAATCTATAGTTATATATATATATATAGTTTTTACGTATCTTTGTAAACGCAACTGTTAATTAGTAATCCAACATACATAGAAAATTTCTTTTCATTAAAAATCGATAAAGAAACAAATCTTCGTATTTTGATATAGATACAATCGTTAATTTTTTAATCGCGATTAATACAAAAGGTGGTTGCCCTGTATCAAAAGCGCGACAAATATTCTACGTTATGCTTCTTAAAGTATTATATACCAGCACCCTTCATCATCATGAATACACTTCAACTGCGTGAACACATAAATTATACAGCGACGCCAGCTACGAAATGAAACTAAAATGAAATCCATGCTAATAGAACATACGTACGTATACAACGAAAAATGTGAAATTAAAAATTAAAAGAACACAACGTATGTTACGAAAAACAAAAGAGATGTAGCGCAAAAAAAAAAAAAATAGGCGGCAGGAACAGCGCACAAGGGCTGTGGCTGTGAATCGTGAATCCTTTCTTTTTTCTTTTTTTTTTTTTTTTTTCAATTTCTGAACACGTTTTTACCTGTTCTGGTGGAGGATTTTGCCCAGGTCTGGGGGAAGAAGAGCTTGAAGTGGCTGCAGCGGGCTTGGTCGGCCTTTGCTGCTTTGCCGAGAGAATAAGAAATTTCATTACATTAACAAAACTCAATAGACTCTATGAACCGTGGGACTATAAAGGATTCTCCGAAATATTGACACAGTTTATATCATTAAACGCGTTATCTTTGACATTAATATATCGTGCTATCTCGCGTAATAATTTTAGTGCATTTGTTACCCCATGATTAAGAAGTGTTTTGTGCTTCTTTCTTTTTACCGAAATTACCACTAACTTACAGCTATTTGCATTATCGTAGTTCATTGTAACTTGTGTAACTTTATATGTGATCTTACTAACCATTAACTCCTTTGGATTTACAAATTCCAATGCGTGCCGTTTAATAGCATGGAATGCTGCATTCGGTGCATACCCAGGATGATGAGGAGCTGACGGTGTCGACGTGGAAACTTCGGTTTTGCCTGTTACCGTCAACTGTTTCCTTCTTATCGACATTGTCTGTAAAATTGTTAGATATATAGCTTTTATAGCTTTAGTTCTTAGGTTCTCTTAAGACTTTTTTTCTTTTCTTTTTTTCTCTCCTCTTTTCTTTTCTTTTTCTTTCTTTTTTAAGACGATATCAATACATACCTCAGCGTTACAATGCCTATCGTATAAATGTGTCATTAACGAAAATCTACGTCTTTTTAAGGCATCGCAACTCGCCCAAAGACATAATATTTCCTCTCCACCAGTTGGACAATGTGCCTCACACACATGAAGATAAACTTCGTGCGGTGTTTTAAATTGCCTGTAAATAAAGAAACGTATGTATTAGATAATATTAAACGACGCGACTAATTCAATCTTTACTAAGCTTATAAAAACAAGAACTGGTATTTTTCCCTTTACTTTAAAATGTAGCACATTTGTCGTAAATTCTTAAAGTTCACTCTTAAATTGCCTTATGCCGAGAAATAGTCAATTACCTTAAACAACCCCGCCATTCGCACAAATAAGCATTAGGATCGATTTTGATGGTGATGGTCTTTTCTGGTTGATTCTGGCTCGTAGACGGCTTGGATTCCGGTTCTGTGGAGGTTGAGGAACTGACAGTCTTCATTACTTTAGCAGGTTGTTTCGCCGGCAATCCATGCGTTGCAGCTGCTTGATGAGGCGTGGTAGGTCTGGTAGGGGGTGGAGTAGAAGCCGGTGTTGGTGTCACCACTCTCGATGGTACACTAGTTGACACTGGTGTTTGTTGGGCCATTGCAGGAATCGTGACAGTCACTGTGTTGGGATTTGTTTGTGCCACGGAACTGTTCACTATTATAGAAGTTTGTGGAATTGTGCCTGACGTTGGAACCAAAGGCGGGGGTATATTACCGAGTGCCGGACTTTGCAAGATAGGACGTGAAACTTGTGTAACAACAACCTGTTGTCCCTGAGGTGTGACGGCCACCATTTTTTGTTGGGTTGGCTGCGCAGCTGCTTGAGATTGCAAAATAATTATCGTTTTTGCACCAGTTCCTTGCTGCTGTGTCGTCTGAGCTACTAACACAGTCTGCGCTTGACCCTGAACCAATGTCGTTTGCGGTTGAGCTAGGACGTAATTTTGACCAGGCACGCCGCCAGAAACAACGTACTGTAATTGACCTCCTGCTCCTTGTTGCAATAAAACTTGCGGTTGCGGTTGGGCCTGTCTTCCTTTCACTGGACCGGTTGGTATAATAACTTGATTATTTGGTTGAATCGTTTGTTGTACTACTATCTGCCTAGGTGCTGTAACGATAAGTTGTTGTGGCTGCAATTGTGGCTGCTGTTGTTGTTGCTGTTGTTGTTGTTGTTGTTGCACTTGTGGTTGCGGGTGTTGTGATTGTGGTGGTGGCTGTTGCGGTTGCTGCTGTGGTTGCTGTTGCGATGGCTGCTGCTGTTGAGGTGGTTGTTGATTAAGCTGATTGACGAATATGTGAGGTTCCTCTTTTATCGTGATAGGTTCCTCTTTCATCGTGTTGACAGGTTCCTCCTTTATAGCGATAGGTTCTTTTATAGTAATAGGTTCTTCCTTAACACTTACATTAACGTTCTCGTCAAGATCCGTTTCGTCTTCTATACAATCCGCGGCCAGAGCAGCATAAAGATTCGCGGCTGTAGAAGATACGGTTACTTTCTCGTTATCTTTATCATCGTCCTGTTCTTCAGACTTTATACTCGAGACAGTAGATTCGGCGGTAGTCGAATCAACAGCAAGATCCGGCGACATCGTACCATTGGAATATTTTACTTTCTTTACATCTACTTCATCTAATTCGCTGGCAGATCGTTTTATCCCTCTGGGTGCTTCGATCAAAGTATCCTCGGAGACCTCCGTCTCCTCTACTTCAGATTTTATTTTAATGTCAGTAGGAGATTCTTTTAGTACTTTCTTAATGTGATTTTCTACTAAGTCCATTCCCTTGTCATTGATTGAATTTTTGCCTAACACGCCGTTTAAGATCGGCTCTTTGTCAACTTTCCTTTCTAACAAATCTGCGAGCATCATACTTTGCAGGGGTTTTTCTTTAGACGTTACACTAGACGAATCTTTCGAAGATCCATCTTCCTGCGCGTCGATGTCCATATTACTTGGTGCACCGTTTAACAGAATTCCCTCGAAACTCGTCAAAGAATTGTCCTCCTCTATACCGACACCAGAACAATCCCTACTACCACCGATACCACTACTGGATGCCAAAGAATTGTTGGTCGAGTCTGAATCTTCGGCGATCGATGTACAAGTCGAACGTTGGATCGCTTTGTTTGCTGTAGTTACGGTTATAGTTGGAGGCCGACATACTTTAATAGTTGACGATATGTGATTTTCGGTTGAGTTCAAAACCACCGTGGAAGAAGTTGTCGATGTTACGATTTGGTTGACATTCTCATTATCATTTACTTCAGTCTGCAATATAGAATCAAATGAGTATAACTAACTAAATTTTAAAAATTATAAAATTATAAAACGTCTGCATGGTTTGCCATAAAATTCATGTTGTACCTTGTCACAATTATTAGTGATAATAAATTTGGCCCCGTTGAGCCTTTGTATCTTCTTGGCAGGAATGGGTGTGATAGCTGGCTTTTGCTTCGAGTTGACAGGAGTCTTTGGGAGTATTGTGGTTACGCTAGTCGTAGTTGTAGGTGGTTGCGATATATTGGTTAACTGTTGTTGCAGTAGCCTTTGTTGTTGTTGACGTTGCGCAACCTATATAAATAATACAAACCGGAGTTACGAGAGTAACTTTTCATATCTTTCTTCAAGAAATATTAATCCTTGTATTTTTTTCTTCATTATTATAATAAAAGAAAATAACTCCAATTTCGAAAACCATGCTTTTGTTAGTAATATATACAATACGCTATTATTTTCACTCTGAACTAAAAAAAAAAAAAAAAAAAAAAAAAAAAATTGTTAAATATCACTAAATTTGGCCCCGTTGAGCCTTTGTATCTTCTTGGCAGGAATGGGTGTGATAGCTGGCTTTTGCTTCGAGTTGACAGGAGTCTTTGGGAGTATTGTGGTTACGCTAGTCGTAGTTGTAGGTGGTTGCGATATATTGGTTAACTGTTGTTGCAGTAGCCTTTGTTGTTGTTGACGTTGCGCAACCTATATAAATAATACAAACCGGAGTTACGAGAGTAACTTTTCATATCTTTCTTCAAGAAATATTAATCCTTGTATTTTTTTCTTCATTATTATAATAAAAGAAAATAACTCCAATTTCGAAAACCATGCTTTTGTTAGTAATATATACAATACGCTATTATTTTCACTCTGAAAAAAAAAAAAAAAAAAAAAAAAAATAATCATTGTTAAATATCACTTGGAAATTTCAATTGAACGACGAAGACAAATGTAAAATTCGTCTCTCGAAATAAAAGAAAATAGCATAACAAAAACATAATATTGGTAAGTACTTCAAAACGTTGGAAAACTCATTGAAATCAAATTTGTTAAGACATACATTCACTAAGTACGTTTCCAAGTGCGATCTTATCCTGTAAAATGGTTTCTTTATAATACAAACGAATAAACATTATTTGAAATTCAAATTTAATTATCCTACGCACATATCTGTCATAGCATTCTACTTAACGTAGTAATTCAATCACGCGTCATGCTTCGTCTCATATCTTTTCCTTTTGTATAGAAAATATCTCTTTAACCATCCTACAATCTATGGTTGCACTTCAATGTACTAAGATCCTTTTAAAACTCAGTGTCCTATAAATATAAAAAAATACTACAGTTTTCATTGTTAATGTACAACAATGATACCTGGTTGCTGGTTATTAGCTGGTTGGCACTGATGCTGGATGCGATGCTAGCAGTAGTGTTTGTTACACAGGCAGTAGGGGTAGTCACACAAGTCGCAGCAGTACTGGGCATGCAGTCGCTGCTGACCGTTACCTTAGTAGCCAGAAGGCTTTTTATTATGGAACTGGATGTGGTACCACTTCGATTATCTTCCTTTGCAACTACCTGGACCGTTTGACACTGTTGCTGTACTTGCTGGACTTGTGGTTGAGGCTGTGTCTGGGAACCACTTGACAGCAACGCTTGACTCAGGTGAGGATGCGACACTGACACCTAATCAACAACGAAGGTAATGTAATTACAAGAACGTTGCGACATATCGTAACATCATTATATCACGGAAATATCGATTCGTTTAGCTTTAAATGGAATCTACAGAGGCCGCGAGAGTTACATACTTAAACAGTAATACTCTAGTTGGCGTTATTTGGAAAGTATTACGCTGCAAGATAGTTTATATATTAGATATATCGTGTAGTACGTGAATGATTCAGCTATGTTCCGCGAACAATTTTCAACACCGACGATAGCGAATCTCATAAAATCTGCAGCAGCATTTTGTTTATTATTAAGCATGAGATGAATTGACGTAACATAAATTGATTCAATCAAATACAAAATGTATACTTGTTATAGAAGAATATCATCGTAGCATAACAGGGATATTGTATTATATTATGATAGAAATATCATACAAGCTGCATAAAGATTATTCGAATCAAAGAATGCGTATTTGTGAAACAATGATACGTCGATCATGCAAAGATAAAACTTTTTAGCCAACATCGCATCCGTAACTATTACCGATAAAAGTGTAAAACAGACAGAATTGTAAGCTTTAATCGATATATCAGACGAAATGATCGGATTTGAGCAGAAACTATTATTTGTAAATAGCATTTATAATAAACGGTATATAGTAGCGCTATAATAGCAATTTTCGCTTAAATTAGTATTTATATACTATATTTATATATTTAACAAGCTTCGTTCTGTTATACACATCAGCTAACAGTTGGACCCTACTTATTCGAAGCGAAGAATGGTTATACATTTTTCTACATTTCATATAAACACGTTAGACATTAAAACGCTTCTTTACCAAGGCAAGAAAGTTTTCGGAAAAGTGAGCGGATCGATGATCCGGATTTTACACTGTTCGCATATTTACTTATCTGCATGCACATATATCGACGGATTCGACACGGGATTCGAAACATGCAAAATGTAAGTTTGTTAAGGGAAGCCCACATTATAACAGCATAGTGAGACCATAACGAAAATAAGAACCAAGGTCATGAGTGGTAGAGAGAATGGTAGAAAGCTTAGGACTTGGACCCACCTGACTTTTAGAATCAACCTTGGTGACTGGATTTTGGGATTGAGTTGCAGTGTTCGAGATACTGGATGGTGGTTTCGGTGGAGCAGACAATTGGGCTTTTAGGATAGGTGACGCTGGGGCAGGGGTTCTTGGAGGCCCAGATGCAGGATTGTCTAGGGCCGTGCTATCAGGAGCAGGACTTATACTCTTGATTGTACGCTGTTGTACGGGAAGCACCTTTACTGGCGTTGTGTTGACTGCTGGAATTGGAGCTGTGTTAGTCCCAACCGCAGTTTGGCTCGGATAAGTTACTTGGGGAGGTGTGGCCCGTACTCGGATTCCTTCGTAATACTGAGTACCGCTTGTTTCACCTTTCAACGGATTTGGTCCGACGCTTCCACCAAATACAGATCTATAGGGGAACAGTTTCGCATCGATAAATTGATTTTCGTGCGATACAGCTTGAGCGAATGTTATTTCGTTGGGGAAAATCAGGGATTACCTAACGCATCGTGGAAAGTGAAGCGGAGCAATAACGCCTCTTCTACCGATCTTTGTGCAGCAACCGAGATACTTTTTGTATAACTCTTCCTGTTCTATACGTACGCCGAGCGCAGGTTCGAAGGTAGCTCTTAACCAACTGAGAGCGAACTGCTCGTTTTCCTGTATGATTTGTTGATGCGCGTGCTGCTGTTGAAGCGAATTACTCGTCTCCACTGCTTCTAAACATAGACATAGAAAGAAGACAATATCAATATATCGTTATCTATCGTTGGGTTCTCTTCGACGATGTACTTGATTAGTTTGATACGTACTGTGTGTCGTAGATTTTGTCGCAGTGGCGGCTGGTGTCGTTGGTCGCGACGGTGCTGGACTAACAGGAGCTGGTGTCGCGGTGACTGTAACCGGTGTGGTTGGTACAGAGGAGGACACTGTCGTAGCTGGGGCAGTAGCGGTAACCGGAGTGTTCTGAGCAGCATTAGGTGGTGGTGCTACCGTGGACACTGTCTCGATTACCCTCATCAGAATGCATGCTTTTGGACCGTAACTTTGCGCTTCTACGGTAACAAGAGCGACCAACGTGTCGATAGCTCCGCGTACGCGCGCGACACTGGTACATGGCCTTTCACCTAACGAAGTCAACGCGTACAAACATTCCAAGGTATACACCAGAAGAGCTATGTCGTTCAGGGCTAAAAACCTATGGAAAAACACAAGTTCCTATGTAGCGTACAAGTTGTAATATATTTACCAATAACTGTACGATACGTGTCCTTTCTATCGGTTATGAATATAATTATACGGGGAAAGTTTGTACGGTGAAAGTTGATAATTAAAATTTGCAATACGGTTAGTAAACGAACTAAACGAGGAAGATAGGTTTCTTTAGAAAGCGTTAGAAGCTATCGTTGGAGGGAAAACGAAAAATTTACGAAAGAAGATTCACCTGCATATAAGTTCGTATACATTGTCTTCTAATCCAAACCTAATAATTTCTTCGTTGCTGTCTTGTTGGCTAATTTTGTTAAGCACCTCCAAGCAGGAAATAACGATAAACCTGTCTTGGGATTCAATTCCCTTTGCTACGCACGACAATACAACATCGGTTATCCTTTCACCAGCTTCTTTCAAGATTATTTCATTCGCTATGTTGCCTAGTATATCGAAACCAAGTTGGTGCAAATTACTCCACCTTGCCCGCACACAGAGCAATACGAATCTCAAGAAACATCGATTTCTTCCTAATACAGCGGCGTTTTCCGGAGTGAAACTTAAATTCCGTAAGATAGATGCTATTTGTAGCACACGTTGACCATAAGGATCCTGCGTTCCGAGCGTCCGTCCGACACAAAACAAATCTTTGTCCTCCTCTTCAAACTTTATGGAGTTTTGATTTTGATCTTTCAGAATTTCATCTTGATGCGAGCCGGTTGGATCCAATCTTGGACAGTCTGGTATCACCTGCAGCGATACATATTTTCCGATTACGAAAGGAAAACGAATCTCGTAACGTGGCGCGATAAAACGTGCGCAGTAACACCGTCGTAGGTACAGTTTGCTCGTTAATTAAACTCAAAGGAAGCAACTTAGGAAGCAAACTTAAAGGAGACGCGCGCACGTAATATCCAATTCCATCTTACCCCGTCGACTTCCATCGACGTGGAAGCCTCGTCGTTCTCCGTCGACGCTGCGTTTCTGTTCTGCTTCTCTCTCTCCAAGATTTTCCGTCTGGAGAAGGTCTGCGGACTGGCGGTTGGTTTCTTCATAAACGTCCTCTCGTTCGTAAGATCTATCACGTCCTGGGAGTCGAGAACGTCCGACCAGAACGAGTTGATCGAGTAATTCCTCACGCGAGAATAGACCTCGATGAAGAGCTGCCGTGTGCCGGGCGAGTCGAAGATACCGGCGTGCGCCAGCAGTATGTTGACGAGACGGGGATACTTGTCGAGACGTAGGATGTGCTTGCCTTCGTTCGACAGCAACGTGCACACGTTGATGGCGAAGTCTTGTTCGTTGGGAAGAGGCGAGAGAAGCGACAGCGCGAGTTTATCGTAGTTGGATGGCTTGTAGAGGTCCGACGAAAGGCCATTGTAATCACGAAGAGATTCTAAAAAAAAGACACGCGATAAAATTAATTTATTCTTACTAATTGGCGATGGAGAAGTCTCGTCTCGTCTCGTTCATCGTTGCTACGGTAATCGATGTTTTGCGAAACGTTGCGAACCATCTCGAGTGATTTTTCTTTCCGTTAATAATACGCAGCTACGTGAAATACGATGGCAAACGTTCGCACGAATTAAGACAACCGTTCGGACACGCCGAACAAACGAATCTAGATCTCTTCCGATCTCTTCCTATCGAGCCGTTAACTCGTTTCGTTACCTCTCGGAATATCGTTAACAACGTCCAACCGCTAAATCCAAAGTATCGGTTCAATAGACAGACGTGTGATCGCTCAACGTTCTCAAAGTTAGAGAAATTTTCGCCGCGTAACGTAACGATATACAAATTTAACTAGTGTTCTCACGAACCTCGACAAAGTTTGTCTACTAAAACTAATAAATCGAAGTGTGGTTGTCGCGGCGCTTGTTGCGCATTTTTAAATGCCAGTTTAGTAGACAAAGGTAGAGCCACCTACTTCGCTCTTCCCTGCTCGCTGTCGGAGAATAGCCAGTCGAGTGGAGAATTTAGTATAGTCGTTATTCCAGTGGCTGGTTTTCTAAAAGCGAACTTTTTCGCTCTACCATTTATCATATTTATTAGACGTATTTTTTACACGTATCGTTAATGCTGAGAAAGAAGCGCGTCTCTTTCCAACGGTGTATCAATGTTCGAACGCTGTTGCAAACGGTTCTTTTATAAACAAAGGAAGACCGGGAGATCCGCTCGCTACTAGCCGACCGGCGACGACGCCTCGTGCAACTGGTGCGATCGACGAATCACGAATGTAAGTAGGTTGTACACGGTCAGGGCCAGATTTCTACGAAGCAACGAAAATATCTGGATCGGACGCGCCATTTTTCACCCAACCAATCCTCCCATTGATCGACACGGCCGTTTCAAGAATTTTCTTCATACTTCGAGTTTACTGTATACCGTACGTGTACGCGCGGTATGGTTGTGCGGAATAATTGGAGAAAAAAAAAAAAAAAAGAAAGAAGAAGATCGATATTCGATCGAAGAGAAGCAAACTGTGCGAAACCGGAGAATTAGATCGGCTAAAACAGTGTAGCTCGTTTCCGATCTTTTAAATTGAAATAATCGACAGACAAAGTCAACCGTTATACTCTTAACGATAAATCGGATTACGTGGATTTCAACGAGATATGCGGCGATTCGCATAAATCGTAAGGCAAAATTAAGATGGATGTTCTTTCATTCCGAGATATTTATATCTTCATTCGCTACAGGGTACGATAGTACAACTAAAATTAACTACTTCTGCCGGCTGCCTGGTAGAGTGGGCGTTCGACTATGTATAAAAAGCGTGTAGTACTTGGTATCGATATCGATAAATATCGACGAATCGATTAATCAAACTATATAAACACGCGCTCCGTCGTATTAGTTTTATCGTTTTCAAGAAAGAAGAACGAAAGAAAGAATACGAGCTTCGACGGAAGAAAGATAATTCGCGTGGATTAGAATTGCACGTGTTTCACACGATGCTAGAGGCGAATCGTGCTTTCTTTCTAACGGTGTAGGCACAAGGTTCGAACAGACTGGAACTTGCGATATTATCGCAAATCGCGGTAATCTTTTGCAGCCGCAAAACCGCGATCAATATCGCGCGTCCCGGGAGAAATGCTACTTTTGGCCGGAAACTACGGAATCCGTCGGCGGAAGCCTAGGGAGGGAGGAGAAACGGGGCAAAACGAAAAACGCGCGCGCGGTAAGGACGAGAAAAAGGATCGCTAATAAAATTCTGTCCGTCCAGATTCTTTCGTATTCGCGTTTCTGGTTGAACCAGGCGATAAAAGATACGAATTATCTTGTAACGCGGCTCGCTTTACGTTTAAGCTTTCTTTCCCGCTTCTTCTAGAAAAGCAGCCTCGTTTTTGCTTTTTTCTTACCAGGTAAATTCGAAGATCGTTCGCGATCCGAACAAACGAAGCTTACGCTCCATGTCCAAACAACCATCAGATCTAGAACGTTATCAAAGAAATATTTCCTTCTTTTCGCATCTTTTCGCTCTATCTTTCGCCATATCTTTTCGTCGATTACGTTTAATTAGTGGCTATCCCTTACCGGAACACCAGTGAAACGTTCATTGAAATATTAGGCTTGATATTTGCATCTAACGATCGCCAATATCGCAAGTAGTACGCGTCGTAAATTACCGATCGACGTAAATATCAACGATTGTCGATATTACGCGACAACACGATCAACCTAATCTTTTCTTCGATATCGATCCGTTTGTCAGCAAGTTGCGAGAAAAATTCATGGAAAAAGGTTACGCAATGGGGATTATGGGTGGTCAGTTTGAGAAAATAAGCAAAATCGTGGCAAGAATAATTCTTGGCAATAATCGAGGACACTTTCGAAAACGACGCGAAAAGGCCATTCTTGGCAGGAGTAACGAGTTGTCTTTGATCAGCCAAGTAAAGATTCGCTTCCAGGCCTATGAGTCGTCGCAGAACTTTCCTCGCGCTACATCTTACGTCCTAATTTTATCGTTTCATCGTTCCAGATACGCAAGATCCCATTACTCGTTCCACTAGCAATTACGATTTTCAATCGCGACACCTAAACCAACGGCAATCGACGTAGCAACTTGACAACGCTCGACTTATCGTTTCTTATCGCGCTTCCTTCAAATTTCATCATCCGCTTAAACGCAATCGTTAAAGTCTAATTTCTATAAGTTTTGCCGTTTCACTGTCGACGTACTGCCGCGAAGTAAAGTCGAAATGACGTTTAATTCGCGCGTTTGCGCGCCTGCACGATCCGCGGAATCGCGTTTAATAACTGCAATTGCTGCTCGTGCAATGCCTATCAACTCCGATTACTCTACTCCTATCCTCTTCACCGTCTTGCCTTTAAAACGTGGCGCGAAACAACATTCCGATTGACTTGTTAAATTCTAATCGACTTTGTCGCCTATCGAATGCTTTTTCATTTTCTGTTTCTTTGACTTTGAGTCTGAAAATTAATATATATACGTTGTTGGTATAGAACAATTACTGTTAATCCCATTTTCGTCGACTCGATGTAGTCATTTCCATTTATATCCTACGTTTCTATATCATCGGCGAAAAAAAGGAGAAACGATTTATCATCGCGAAAGTACATATAAAGTTCGCGTGTTAATAATCCATGCAGAATGCTTGACACGCTGCCAAATGTCGGCGGAAATTCTAAAAGGAGGCGCTCGTAAACCGTTTTAACGCGACTCTCCGTGTCGATGAAAATAGTGTAGTAAACCAACGCCGTTGAAAGTTCATTTTCTTCTTACAGTTTTACCATGAAAATTCGCAGTTCGACGACGATCAAACAATACGAATACCTATCACGGTAACGGCAATAGGCTGTATACGGCACGCGTGTGTACGTGCATCGACGCAATACCACCGAGGTTATTTCTCGTTCTTCATGGCCGATAACAATGACAGGAGCACGGTGTCCTCCAGCGCTCGTCGTCTTTTCCCGCGTCCCGTCAACGCACTCGCGTGTAAATCAACGACTTTACAGAAGAGCGACCGATAAACGATAGAAGAGTAATTTAAACTCCATTGTGCTTCTCCCGCGTAAACACTGAAAACTGCTAAGAAAAGGCGGATCGAGCTAGGTTTCAGCGTGCGATTATCCGTCGTACGCGATATAAACACGAGACGATAACCGTTTGAAAGTAGAGAGAGAATATTTATATTTCATTTGTATCTTTCGTTAGGAATCGTCGATTACGCGTTAAATACCGCGTACTAAATACGAGAAACATTTCGCTCAAATGTCAGAGTGGTCTCGACTACCTAGTAAACCTCTTATCCTATCAAGCACTTTGGCGATCACTAAAGTTATTTAAAGCGATAACCCTTCAACTACGCGCGTATATGCACATACTCGAAACGCATACGTCCAAGCATGCCAGTCCGACTCTCGGTCAGCGTGACGAGTTAATTAATCGATAATTTGATCGAGTCTGTCTGTCGTTAAATACGAAGAGAGAGAGAGAGAGAGAGACAGAGAGAGAGAGAGAGATACACGACGAATCGTAGGAGGTTAAGGGCATTGTTTTACCAGCGAGTAGTGCGCAAGGTGTGTAGGGGGCGCTGCGCACGCGACGCCGCTAATTGGCCTTAAAGGACAAACGCCGCGCCGTTAACAAGCTATCGCCGCTGTGTGCGTATGCAGTGGCACAACCGGCTCCAGGGCATTCGTATATCGATGGCACGCAGTCTAGTCTAGACGTCACCAATCGCGAGAGTAGCCGGTTCACCTGGATGACGCTAGAATTCAGGCGACGTAGCAACCGAGAGAACGAGTGAAACGGAGGCAGAAAAAGACGGCGACGGAGTGGGGATAAACGCGTAGAGCTGAAAAGAGTTGGTGGGGGTTAAAATCGGGAGCTACGGAGCATCGCGCAAGCGTGCAGAATGCTGTATTACGCTGGGAGGATCGAGGACTCACGGAACACCTATCCCCGCAAACGCTTATTGATTGTGACTCTCGCATCGTGTCTCCATCTCTGTCTACGCTTCTTTATCACACGCCCGTTTCTCGTTCCCACTACTACTACTACTTCTCTCTTTTGTTTTTGTATCTCTCTTTCGATCTCGATATTTGTTTCGCTTTTTCTCGAATTTTCCGCCGTTTTTTCTACCCGATCCACGTATTTCAACGTAACGAGATTCAAGTAGCCAACAGAACGTATATATAACCAAACGTTTTGCATTCGATTACATCGCATATATTATAGATTCGATCGTATCGTTGGGCTAATTCCGATCATCCAGTCAATTGCGAGCACCGGGCTTCGCGGAAAGTGAGGTTAAGCTTGGATTTTTAGCGAAGAAAATCTAAGAAACGCAACGAAATTTAACGCGAGCTATTATTCAACCGCCGAATATGTCATTGATATTTCACTCTTTTACGTTATATATGATGTTGATACTAGGAAGTAACCGATTATTCGTTATTAAGCATTTATCAAATCTAACAAGGGTATAAACTCGAATAAAAAAGAAAATTAGACAGTTTAGTTTACGTTACTAACCGCCAATAACAAATTATTCATTCATCCGGGCATCTATTCGGATATCGACTAACGTCGATCTGTCTAATCGTTATTTTATTTAAAGTAGTTTAGTCGAAACTATCGCGAGAGATAGCTATCGAATAGGGTGAAAAATGTTATCGTTTACGATAGATACGTTTTTCGTACATACCGCCTCGATCAACGAGCACATCTGTTTTCCGTCGAATTAACTCGACGTGGAAGAAACGGAAGCGCGAGTTGCGAGCGTCGATGAACCTAGTCAGTGGCAACGTTGAAGTTCAATTCAATGACTACGCGTAGCGAATGCTTAACGAACGGTTTAGCGCGCGCGCCACACACAAACTTCCACGCCTCGATATAATGTTACGCATGGACGCGCGCATGCAGCGCGAGCGAGCGAGATAGGACTTCGCACCGATATATGTATGCGTGTATGTATATACGCGTACAATGTACACGCTCCTTAAACGCGCGGCATCGATTTTGTGGGTGCACGCCCATTATTTCATCGCAAAATCACGCATCATGCTGCGTCTAGTTGATTTTACAAATCACTATACCGTTCCAATTGCGAATAATTTTATGACGCACTGTTTTTACAAACAATTTTATAGACGATACGCAATTGCCCGACCTAAAACGCGATATCTTCAAATACCTGCTACGTAGGTATTTCCTTTACAAATTTCTTAAATACAAGTATTCGTACGTTTCTGAAACTTTTAAATACTCGTATCGTTATTATTGCTCTTGGATTATGAGATCGGTCGTATTTGTTATCTCAGCACGAAGATTGTTTGTAAAGCGAGGCTCTGTTCAGCAAATTAATACCTTAAAACGTTATCGTAAGAAAAGCTATAATCGAGGCAAGTTTAAGAAAATGTTGAAGCGTCTCTTTCAAAAATAAGATAACACCGGTAACTACGAAATAGTAATTCTTTGGATAAACCTAAAATCAATTTCGTTTTATTCGATTCGAGTTTGACGTTTGTACCTTGTACAGAAATTAAGTTATTAAAAAATCTAAGATGCGCAAGAACTTTATAAGCCCCACGGTTCATGAATATGTTCTATGAATAAAAAATGAGAAAGAATGTTATTCGGATTTAAGTCGCAGTAAGGCTTATTGAAAAATTACAACGAAAATACGAAACACGTAAGAGAAGATAGCGCACGCTGTAAATATGTATCGATGTAAATTACATGCACGTAATTACGTACTAGCATTCCATTTCGAAAAGTGTGTTAAAAAGATCGGATTTATTATTACACGAATTTGCTGATTTGCAGTATATTAAAAGCTGGATATATTATTAATAGGATTTATCAACGATGCCAGAATGTTTGCTCGTATAAAAATGTTTACCCCTGTTCTTAGAACATATCGAATAATGCTCGATTCAAACGATTCAAAGATTGACACGAGAATATAATCAAGAAATAAGAATATGCCAATTAGTCGATATAATTAAGCCCGTTTCAGTAATCGGATAAAAATTAGCCATATTAATTGTACGGCAACGTGCTTTAAATTACACGAGATACGCATAAGTGAACGCTGTACGCGTTATCTACGCAATAACGATGATAAAACATCGACGCTGAAATACCTGCCGGTCTTTTCGACAAACAAATTATCAAACGTATGTTGAGAAAATTGTAAAATAATAAGCTGGAATACCAGTTCTCTCTATAGCGAAAAACTATAGCGGTCGCGATGGTATAAAAGTCAACGTGTTCGAGCCGATCTAAAGAGAAGTAGCGTGCGAGAAAACGCTACTAGGTTTGTTAGCGGTCGGGTCAATCCGGAGTTTCAGCGAATTCAGTGGAAATCGTTGAAGCGACCGAAAGTGCTAAGTTACCGAACGTTCAGCACCCAACCGTTCCCAGTGCGGCGTATCGTTCGAAAAGTAGTGGAAAGAGAGGGAAGGAAAAGGAAAGAGCAACGAAGAAACGAGAAGAGAGGAAAGTGGGGTGGCGAGCAGTTCGGTACGAAGCTGTTAGTCGATCGTACGCATGCGCAGAAAATATAGACCCGCGTTCCGACAGTCGAAGCGCGGCCACGGAGGTGTATGCGCGATTCTATGTGTGTCATGATTATTGCCCATTAAATTATCTTGCACACGTTGTGCGCGTTCTACTCTCACTCCCTGGCACACCAAGTCCCATCGACGTGTACATGTACACGTATACGTGTACGTGTATACATGCATATAATGTACGTGTATAGGTCGTGGTGCACGTATATTTACGTATGTACGTCTGTATCGCGTAGACCGTAGACGTACGCATTCCAGCCAGACTGGCTCTCTATCTCTACATCCTCCTCTCGGTCGGCACAACTCCGCAGAAACGCGTCAATAACCCGTTGCCGCCTCGACATGCTGCATGTAGTGCGCGTTTATAGCGCGAGCGCAGATATTCTCGCAACACACTTAACCGATGCTTTTTTACGAAACACGTTTCGGAGCTTTCACCTGTTTCCATAGCTCGGCTCGGCTCGGCTCGGCTCGGCTCGGCT
>NT_177000.1:502512-508766 GCF_000188095.3 Bombus impatiens
TCGCGTTCTTCGACACTGCTACTCACTCACTCACTCACTCACTCACTCACTCACTCACGCTCTCTCTCTTTCTCTCTATCTGCGTTTCACGCAACTTTTTTTCAATTCCACTTCCTCCTTCCTCCTTGCACACAGAGCAACGTGTTATTTCGACCGAGATTAACGGCGAAACATAAATCGTCGTTAACGAATTAGCGAGGAGCGCGGAGGATAATGCGCGCGCTTGGAACTAATTGGGCCAGGATGCAATTACACACGGACGCATTTTTTCGCGCGGAGGGAAGTTTATAAAATTGAATGCCGGAACGATCGGATATTCTGCGGATATTAGAAACGATCTAGCGAAATTCTACGTGTGAAGATGCGATTATGAAACGTACGCGGTCAGTAGGGCGCAACGAGCCATACGTGTACGACGTTCGGCGAAGAACTTCGAAGAATCTCGTAGCTTTTCACATTGTTCGAAACGTTTCGTAGAATCGTAGCTAGTTGGACCGACCGAGTTTTCGGTTATCCTAGAGAAAGCTTCGAATAGCCTAGTGGTATCCAGTGGTAAACGCAAAACGAGAGATTAGAGCGAGACGATAGACACGAGTGTAGTTTAATCGTGTTCCTGTTTTGGGAATAAAACATCGGTAAGCGGTGCGTTTGAAACGTACCTATCGAGAATGTAACGCTGTTAACGCATTGTTGTCTGGCGCAGCGGTGGTTTTTGCAAACCCGAACGGACCCGAACGTAGAACGAAAAAGTTCTGACAAACGGAAATTGCTAACGTAGCGAATTATTGAACCGTGGCACCTGACACGTATACACGTCCTTCGCACACATGCGTGATATCCATGTACCTGGCTGATGTATGCACGTTTCTAAATTCATGTATACGTGGATGACAGTGGGAAAGAGGGAGAAAAATAGAGGAACAATACACGGTGGAAAACGCATTCGAAAGTGGTTGGTGCGTGTGCACGTACATGTGAAATGCGGCGCGACGAGTAGAGGGTTGCGTAAGTTGGGAAAAACGGTTTATCAGGAACGATCGTAAATTCATGGGTCGATTCGGCAAACGCTGCGGGCTTGGCGCGACAAAAATGCGATTGGAAAGCAGGACGGCGTGACGGTTCGAAAATTCGATACACCGTGGAACGTAGGATGGATATCGGATAGGAACGAGGAACGGAGGATCGCGTACAAAGGGTTGGTAGTTCTTTTCGAAGAGGCGCGATACGGTACACGTAGAACGTGTAACGCGCTCAACTCGACGCACCGATCGAGGTTACGGTAACGTAAGGTTAATTGGCTGAGATTTTGCGTCGTTAACTCGTCACCGTTATCCCTACCAGTTGTCGGAATTGATTTCCGTAGCAGCGATTTAGTTATCGGATAGGGCCTCTAGGCACTTAACTTTAAGGTAATGGGATTTCATAGTTACCTGCGACATTGTGTTGATGATGATTATAAGTAAGAGGAACGGAGTGTAATGCCCTGGCAGACCACTTTCTGTGTCTAGAATCCTCGTCGTCGTCGTCAGCTTGTTGGCCATCCTCTCCTAGAAAGTGTACCTTCTCATACCTGTCCAGATACCTGAAATAACACACCATTCTGTTACGTGCTACGATAATTCGCTAAATTATCCGATTATATTCTCGTAGCGAAATACGTTGTACCGAGAAACAAGTCGTTTCGTTTTCGACCACGACGACACTCTACGCAGTGCGGACAAGAAATAGTCGAAAATACCTTAAACTACCGTCCTTATCGCGTTTAGACCCCTTTTATATTCGTCCATCGAATCGAGAGAGACGAAGAAATATCTAGCTTCGGCAATAGTCAACGATAAACAATCGTTTCTTCGTACCGACTTTACGAATACGAAAGACGGCCGCTGAACCTAACGGAATACAAACGTACGCGACGTTGGGCCGTGTGTTCTCCTCGAAGAATGCTAATGGGCGTTTCATTCTCATTCACGGTCGACTCCTTCGAGTTTCCATACAGAAAGGTCCGTAAACCTATGTCGCGTAACTTTTGGCAAACTTTGGAAAAGTTAATCGCTCTTCGATCTTCGATCTCGACGGTCTTTCGATATGCCGCAGAAATCGATATTTCGAATCGTATTCTTTCGTAGGTATAAAGGAGCTTAGTTTTCCAAATATTGGCAAAAAAATGGCACAGTACCGCTACAGCGAATTTCGTCTAGAGTTACGCGTTGGTTACCACCGCTCATCTTCCGTTTAAAAAGGAAGATCGGACGAGCTTAAAGGCGTATGCGAGACTGTAACGAACGCGTTACATTCTCTATGGTCATTTACAATGGTCGCTTCGAGGCCTACTATTTTTACGATCGAATCGTTACCATTTTAGCCAAGAATAAACGCGTGATCGAGCTGCGTTTATTTTTTTCTCCAAATATCTCGGAAGCCAGGACACGTGGAAAAATCATCCGCTCCTTGCTTTATCCAATGTACAATTTTTTCACAGGGAGGAAGACGGTACACGAAGCAGCAGTCGTAGTCGATTCGACGCACCGAGCGGACTAACCGCGACCAGCAACGAACGAAACGAAAACAGCGTCGCGCGTAAAGACAGCGGTCAGGAGTTAGCGCGACTGATAACGATAATAACGATAAAAAGGAAGAGGGGAGGGGAGGAGAACAGAACAGAATAGAACAGAATGGAACAGAGTAGAGTAGAGTAGAGTAGAGTAGAGTAGACGTAGTCGTGGGTGGGCGAAAGAAAGTGGCGGGGGGTAGGTGCAATGGATCCATTCACGCACCGACGTGGAGTACGGAAGGTGCGGATCGTCCAAGCACCGAGCGCCAGAGCCTGATTGGCCGCTGCTCGGTGTAGACGCGGACCGAGCACGGACACTTTGACCAGCGGTTCGCTCCAGGCCCCCTGGTCCTTCCGTGCACCACTCGCCGTCTGTCGCGTAGATCGAGAATCGCCGGTAACGCACGACGGTAGGTAGAATCTGGTTTATTCGGATCCATCGAATTCTACTCTTTTCCTTTCCTGCGATCCTCCTCTGCCAATATTTACCTATTATCGCGCTCGCGTCGCGTTCGAGACGTATCGTCTCGTACGAACGTCCGACACCCGTGTCAAACTATACGTGGAAGCGTGACTGGAATATCCATATCGATATATTTTCGCAAAGACGTAAGAAAATAAAGGTACCGGAGGAAAACGAATACGTCGGCCATCGCTGCGTTACCGCCACGGAAATCCGTCGTAGTGGCTAGCGATACCAGAATTGATCGACACTTTCCAAGTTTGTAATTTCCTGGCTTCCGAAAGCCGCTTTAAAAAGCAGCGTTTAAAAGAGCGTAAAGCTGGTCGTCGTTTTCCAAAGTATCTCGTCCGCTTACCGTTCACGATTACCCGTTACTTCGAACGAAAGGAAAAATTCAGAGTTTCGTACCACGTTCCATCGAACCGCGTAATTTCGCGTCGATCAAACGGACGAATACGCGGAAGGCTACGCGACACCTGTGAACGCGTTAACGCGATCGATCCGAACAAGTATCTTTTACGGTGGATGCATTTACGAGGCGTAACGTAACGGGTGGAAATAGGTAAATCGCGGAGGTCTTTAACGTTACGATAATTACGTACACGTTGAACGGCGGATGCGGGAATAAAGCGTTGGAATTTGTCCGAGTACAACTACGCGCGTTTAGACGCGGAAGGCGACGTTTTTCTTTCGTTCGATCCGGACCAACGAAGCGCTTTTACGTCGTTGGAATCGGTGCGATCGATGATTGCGACCGACGTGGAGTACGGAAGGTGCGGATCGTCCAAGCACCGAGCGCCAGAGCCTGATTGGCCGCTGCTCGGTGTAGACGCGGACCGAGCACGGACACTTTGACCAGCGGTTCGCTCCAGGCCCCCTGGTCCTTCCGTGCACCACTCGCCGTCTGTCGCGTAGATCGAGAATCGCCGGTAACGCACGACGGTAGGTAGAATCTGGTTTATTCGGATCCATCGAATTCTACTCTTTTCCTTTCCTGCGATCCTCCTCTGCCAATATTTACCTATTATCGCGCTCGCGTCGCGTTCGAGACGTATCGTCTCGTACGAACGTCCGACACCCGTGTCAAACTATACGTGGAAGCGTGACTGGAATATCCATATCGATATATTTTCGCAAAGACGTAAGAAAATAAAGGTACCGGAGGAAAACGAATACGTCGGCCATCGCTGCGTTACCGCCACGGAAATCCGTCGTAGTGGCTAGCGATACCAGAATTGATCGACACTTTCCAAGTTTGTAATTTCCTGGCTTCCGAAAGCCGCTTTAAAAAGCAGCGTTTAAAAGAGCGTAAAGCTGGTCGTCGTTTTCCAAAGTATCTCGTCCGCTTACCGTTCACGATTACCCGTTACTTCGAACGAAAGGAAAAATTCAGAGTTTCGTACCACGTTCCATCGAACCGCGTAATTTCGCGTCGATCAAACGGACGAATACGCGGAAGGCTACGCGACACCTGTGAACGCGTTAACGCGATCGATCCGAACAAGTATCTTTTACGGTGGATGCATTTACGAGGCGTAACGTAACGGGTGGAAATAGGTAAATCGCGGAGGTCTTTAACGTTACGATAATTACGTACACGTTGAACGGCGGATGCGGGAATAAAGCGTTGGAATTTGTCCGAGTACAACTACGCGCGTTTAGACGCGGAAGGCGACGTTTTTCTTTCGTTCGATCCGGACCAACGAAGCGCTTTTACGTCGTTGGAATCGGTGCGATCGATGATTGCGAATAGACGTTAATAGACGTTAACAGGCGTTAGCGCGATAATTTTCGCGAGCGGTTCGATTTCTTCTCGTAAGCAGAATTTCGATCCCCGGAGTCCACTTCGTAACGAGAACTATCGCGACTATCGGAACGAAAGTACGTGCGCGATCGAAAGACAGATAAATAGGGTTACTTTTCAACGTTTCTCTAATTTCCACTCCGAGACTTTGAAACGCGTTCGCGCTAAAATCGCGCAACGCACCGTGACATCGTTCCGTTGTTACCAAAAGCGAGTGCTTTTAACAACAAGCGATCTTGTATATCCACTTATGGTCGTTACACCGCCTCGATTACAATTATCCACCTATGGTAGGTTTAAGATATCGAAGATCGATGGTCGTAGACGTTAACGTTCGTCGAGACGTTCGCCGGAGAACAAGCGTACAAGTATAATCGTATCAACTCGGTATATCGTCGTATTCGTATTTCCAAACGTATTTAAATTCTAAGTTCTCGGTTTACCGCGATTCTAGCCAGTAGATACGAGCGAAACTAGCGGAGGAATATTCAAATACGTATGCCGTTCTGCGTAACACGCTACACGCTTCTCGCCGCGTTTAACCGTAATCAAATATTTCTCGCAAAAGTAAGGTAGGAAATCGAATACGCGGATATATCGACGAACGTTGGGCGTGGGTGTCGAAAGGACGCGACGTTTGCGAATACCAAATCGATGGAAGAGAGCCGTCGCGTTGCTCCGCGCACAGACCCCGCCACTACTACCTGTAACGAGCTAAATACAGCCTATCGCGTATAAATTTGTTTCCGTTTTAGCCTACGCGGTTCTATCTTTCGTATTTTTATTCTACAGTTGGTATTACGTTTCATGGTTGTAGAGTAGTTGGAGCAAAAGTACGGCCGTGCAAGTCGTAGAGCGTTACTCGCGAACCGAGTGCACCGGAGCAACGACGCCGGTAGTCTTCCTCTGGAATCTACTTCCTTCTGGCAATAGGACGATCTACCGATGCGGTACCTTATAGACGTTTGGATAATTTACGCGGTTCTCGATCCGCTCGATCCGTTACGAACCTAGACATTTGCGTCATAGATGGTTGGCGACGCGAGATCGACGACGAAAACATCGTGCCGGAAGATCTATCGTCTATCGCTGGCGTGAAACTACAGGTTGGGAATCCCGCGATCGCGCGGCAAGTCAACCCTCGAGAGTCGTCGTCGTGGTCGTCGTCGTGGTCGTCGAAAGAGCCGGCGAAGAAGAGACAGAATCGACCGGCGTCCTTGTTTGCAAGCGGCGCACGGTAACAAGGTTGCACAGAGAGAGCTTAATCGAGGGGNNNNAATCGAGGGGAGAGAGAGAGGGGGAAGGGGGAGAGGGGAGAGAGAGAGAGAGAGAGAGGACACCGACTCAGGAACCACGTGGCTCTCGTCACAGCGAGGCCAGTATGAATGAACGAACGAACGTACGTACTATACGATACGGAAAATGCCGGCGGTGGT
>NT_177000.1:508778-510180 GCF_000188095.3 Bombus impatiens
ATGCCGGCGGTGGTGGGGCGTAGGTAGCAGAGTGCCGATACGCGGCTGCCGACTAGTGCCGACCGCGCGGTAAAACATCGCCGCTCTCCTACTCTCGCAGACGCTCGCGGACTGCCAGACATAATGGAGCATCGCGTCTTGTCACGGCAGTCGTTCGCGTTTCGCTCACCCCGAATCAAATTTCTAGCGGACCCGCTTACTCGCCGCTTCGAAGTCTATCTTTCGCGCCTACGTTTTACCCGGCCCGTCGAAAACCAATCTCGAGAGAGTGGCGCGCGCGCGAAACCTTGTCTTTTCCTCGCCGATGACATATAATTCGTTTATTTACTCGTACGCTCGTAGAGAACTTTACTCGCTCGTAAGTGGATGAAATCGAAGGTTATTCGCCGAGACGTACAGCCGCGAATTAAGGTCGTGTTTATTCGCTTAAGAACACACGGATTATAGTTACGGTTATAGATGCTCGTCGCGTCACGAGCATAAAAGCGTTACTACCATAACTCGTCTATTTACTTGGAAATTCGCGGAACACGAGCCTCGTGTCGTACGTATTTACGTACGGTAAGACGGACTGGAACGTTTCTCGCGCCCAACTTCCCGTACAGCGCACAGATCGCTCCGTTGTTTCGTAAACTACGACGACGAAAGAACGTAGCGGCGAAGAAAAGCTCGATATTCCGCGCGAGACGTAACGAGATAGAAATCGCAAGCGTCGAGGATAGTCGTTGTTCGATCTGATTCTCTCGGAAATTCCGAAACTTTGCTTAAAACGCGCTCGAATCCCAGAGATAGACGCGTTTATAAGAGGATACGCGACACTTGGCGGTACGCTTGCTTCTTACGCGCCATGTTCGAGCTCGGCGAGCTTCTAAAATAAAGCGATCGATGGTAGGAACGCGTTTCAGCCACTTACCTGAGGTAAATTTGTTTAAGGCCAACCCCGCTGTTCACGCAGCCGTTGGGTAGATGGAATTGTTCGCATAACGATGCCCACTCGTTTCTGGTATTCACCTGCAACACGAAACACCGCAGAAACGATTCAGTACGTCGTACCTACGTATCGTCCACGTTTGCGAACAAACGCGAAGGAACGATCAGCGTCTTTCGCTTCGTCGAAGCTTCGTCGAAGCTGCGTATATTCTCCGCGACCGAGAGACCGTCGTCGGTTTTCGATCGAGCGCTACGCGTTGAAGTAAGCGGTGAAATTTGCCTGTAAACATCCTCGTCTCCGAGAAAATCGAATTGAAACGTCGGTAAAAATTGCTTTCCACCGATTTGTTTTATCGACCAAGCCAACCGTCGGACGCGACTCCGTTCGATGGCAGGGAAAAACAGCGTTGTTCGCGCCAACGATCACCACGTAGAGCAAAAAGTATTCGCACTGCTCGGGAACACGGATCGG
>NT_177000.1:510194-510507 GCF_000188095.3 Bombus impatiens
GGATCGGGGCGTTCCCCGCGGGCCGATATCGCGACGCGCTTTACCTACGGAAAAGAAGGATCGGCCATATACTCGAGATTCGAGTTTATTTTCGAGGCCAACGAATCAACGGTTCCGTTGGCGAAAACTCGACGGATCCTCTTTGCCGCAGCGAGCGCCAACGCGTTCTACCGAGCCTACGAAGCGCACGATCCGCCGGTCGGCGTCGGGACGAATACGAACGGACGGAACCAGCATGGATACGAGGATACGAGGGTGGGGATGAGTGGTACGCGTACGATTTCCGAGGAATTCCTCGTAGCGGCAGCCCCTG
>NT_177000.1:510537-511204 GCF_000188095.3 Bombus impatiens
AAAACGCGACCCGGCGCGGTGCATAAATTTCTTGGGGCGCGCGTCGAAAAAATAATCGTCCGAACTCGCGATACACGGCGCTCCCGCCAACGCATACGCGGCGGCAACGAAAGACGGACAGATGGCTGCGATCCTGAGAAAGGAACGCTCAAGAAGTAGGAGGAAATCAGGGCGAGAGGAGCGGAATAAAGAAGAAAGGAGAAAGGTAAAAGGTTGTGAACAGTGCGAACTGTACTTTATGCGCTTGTGGAGGATCGGGATAACGCGGGAAGAAGATGAAAGGAAGAGATACGAGCCTGGTGTACGATAGGCGCGGACGACGGGTTACCTCTGTAAATTACGTATACGACGACAACGTCGATACGTAAGCGTACGGGCGAAAAACTTTCAATCCTCGGAAACTTGCATCCACCATTACCCGCGCGATAGATACATGGGTAAAATTCTACGTCTCTCCTTGATCACCGTCGAACGATCGTATCGGAAATATACGTTCGTAAGAACGTCGAATTACGTCGTTTGTGCGACACGAGTTGATTTCAAGGAAACCAGCACCCTACTGCCCTATCGATATCGATATACGTAAAAGTATTTCCAGCGACCTACGCTTTGTCGCTTTATCCGCTTTATCCGCTTCGCGTGGCTCTTGCAGGCGCTTAAACTTGGC
>NT_177000.1:511232-511669 GCF_000188095.3 Bombus impatiens
TCGACGCATAGCGGGGTCGGTGCACGTACCTAGCGTCAATACGACGATCGTGGCGATAATCGCGACGTCCCGATCATCTCTCTCTCTCTCTCTCACTCTCTTTTTTTTCTCTTTTGGTTTGTCGCATCGTAGCGATTACCGGCGAGGGCAAAATAAGCGCGAGAAAATATAGTCGGGAGGCGGCGGTTTTTCGCTGTTGCGCGCCGCGTTTGCCGCGAACGGAAGAACGGAAGAACGGAAGAACGAAAGAACGGAAGAACGGAGCGGGGCAAGCGAGTAGCGAAATCGACGACGGACGGACATACTGGGTCAGTGCTCTCTGGATCCGCGCCCGTTTCTTCGCTATTCTCGTCGTCCCGACGTTCAACCTTACGAATCGAGAATGTGGCGCCCCACCGTGGACGACCTCGCGACATCATCGGCCTCCCATCAAAACC
>NT_177000.1:511963-515284 GCF_000188095.3 Bombus impatiens
GATAAATATCCGATCAGTCGACGAACGTGAAACGCTCGATCGAAAGAACTCGTGCACGCTGCGACCGACAGAACGCATCGCACCACCGAATCTCACGCGGATTTACCTTCTCTCGATCGTACATCCACGAATATCTTTCTCATACGTTTGATTCCGTTGTGGCGCAGCGTATATTTTGTTCCCACGCGGCCTCTGACATCGTTCGAACGCTTTCGGTATTTTTATGGGGAAACCGGCGTTTACGAACGATCGACGCGTACTCGCGGTGCGAACAACGCTTAGCAGCGTTCGCCTACGACGAATCGGTTTGCCGTTGGCGCGCTCTAACGAATCCGTTCCGCGTAAAGATTCCTACTCCTGTCGACGAAAACTCGATCCGCTGCTCTCCACTCCAGCCTTTAACTACGCGCGTCTTTAAAAACGCCTCTTTCAACGCGCTAGCTAGACGTCCGGCTCGAGATAAACGTCGGGTGCAGCCGACGATATATTCTTCCATCGACCGATTCCGTCTCTTCCAAGCATCCGGATTAACTAGAATCCGGACCTTCGAAATCTGGATCACGATTGTGAAAATTGCCGCCACATTTAACGCGTGAAAAGCCGAAATTAGTAGTACGGCGTTATATAAGCGGACCTTAAATTATTGCGCTAGCTCTGTGATGCGAAACCAGACGTTTCCGCAAAGTCTGCGCGCCAGAATCCGCAAATTCACAATCGATTTACACGATTAACCGACCTTGGCAATTCATCGTCTTACGACAAACACTCGATTACAACGCGTCGATCGCTCGCTAATCCCCGAAGGAGAAACGCTTTTATACTGGAAACGTACAGCGTGTATCTTGCGCGTTATAGCGACGTAAACATACGTTAAATCCCATTTTCGATATTTCCATACGAGACAGATGAATGGCGATGCATCGTTTTAAATTCGACGTGCGCGTCGCGTAGGAATAACTTTTTCGACGTTGTCGCTCTTTCGATAAATAGTTGTACCTGAATTGCCGAGATCAAGTTTTTTCCAAAATCGCAACGAAAGCGTTCCATCCTCCGCGTGTACCGAGAGTATATCGGCGTAGCAAACTGCGATTACCCGTTTTAACGTAGCCGTGATACGATACAAAGCGACCGAAACTGTTACGGATCGCTTTAGCACGGCAAATAATAACGCGTATCTTCCAGAATCCTCGATTGTCGTGTAAACCAACGAAGAAAATGGTTCCTGAAAAGATCCAGCGAGAAGATTGTAACTTCCGTGAGAATTCGCACCAACGTAGAATCGAAAATCGTCAAGGTCGAATATTTGATCGCGTTCCACGGGGAAACTGTTCGCGTAATTATTTTCACGAATCTGACAAAATTCTAGAATATTCGTCAACGTAGAACGAACGTTCTACGCGGCAAACGTAATTCGAGACTCGCCAATTAATCGTCGATACTCGTAACGTTGAAACGTTAACGTTTCGTTCAGTCGGACTAAATCGTCCGCTATAAATTCCACCGAACGACTCGTTTCTCTCATATGCAAAACAATTAGTCTTGACAGCAACGCCTCTGAGATCGAAGAGTTTTCCTTGCACGCGAAATCGTTGAACGCACGTAAGAAAACGATAAGAAGGTGAAAAAAGAATCGACAAGGAACTAAGAAAGAAAGAAAGAGATGCAAAGATTTACATTAGTAAACACACGCAGACAAGGTTTTATGGTTTAACCGATGTTATCGGACATTCTACGAACGCAGACGTTAGGATACGCGAGATTTATCGGGATATCTCGCGCGCCTTACGGTTCTCTGTTCCCCCGATAAAGAACTACCTCAACTTCGATAACCTTTTATTAGCGGTTAACGCGTGCTATCTCTTATCTATCAGGGACAATTCGTATCGGAGCTGTCGTATTAGGCGGTGGTATATCGTTCGACCAAGACACGGCCAGACACCGTCCTTTCGTACGAACGTTAATCTCTCGCTCCGATCGTTAACTGCCGCTGTGCGATTAATACGTACGCCCAAGTGTACTCGGTATCGCATCACACGCTATAATTAACCGCTTATATCGGCTAGTACGTAACGCACGGTGTAAGGCCAATAACACGATAAAACGAAAATAATTAGAATCAAAGTCTAAAACGAGTTACGCTCTTCCGCCTTATCTACGATACTTGCACGTTGAAAAATTACTCGGTTCCTTTCGTCGCGGAGAACCGGCCAACGATCGTAGAAAGATTCGCTGGAACCTCTAAGGCTAGGCGTCTCGTTCGATCGAAGGGGAGAGAAGCAGGTAAGAAAGGCGAGTCGCCTGGAAGAAGTAGTTACCAGTCTCGACAAAGAAGCTAACAGGAATCTGCTTCGAGCTGCAGCAACTTTTTGTTTGATCCAGAGAAACCGTATAGAAAGAGGGAGAGAAGGAAATCGTGACAAACTGTAAGCAGCTTTGGTAAAACAACCAACGCGAACTCGTCGCACGCCACTCGACGTTTAATTAAGAGAGATCCAGGAAAGAATAAGTGGAAACAAGGAATCGCGTAAGAACGAAATATGACTAACGATGCGATTAAACGTGGTATTACAGACAGTATTGAGAAACTGAAACGTTACAGCGCTGGAAACGACGATGAAAATTTCTGACGTTCACGATTGGCCGTTTCGACGAAATCATCGAAAAATCGTTCGTCTCTTGCAAAATATACGGAGAAAGTCTAAAAGGAATAGCGTGTATGATTTATAACGACGTCATATTATAAAAAAAGTACAACGTACAATACGTTTCCTACGATTTCTTAACAATTCGTTGTTACCTGGCCACGCTAAATCGAGAATAACGAAGAATTTCCAAACGAGCTAGATTTCCGGTTTACGACTCGTTAATATTTTACAATCTGGAAATAAAGTAAAACGGGTGGTTGGCTGACTATCGGCAACGAACATCGCTATCTATCACCGGCTTTTAACGACCAGTAAAATAAACACGCACCACTTACACGGTAGCATCTTACCACGTTTCGCTTACATACGCGCACTTTGTGCCACTAAAAGTGCTCTCGCGTCCAAAGATCAATATTCGATGCTCGCCGATCATATTCCTACCGCTCCGGTCATCCAAGCAAAATCATAATACATAACCTATGCAACGCGTAACATCCGTCATCAACGTCATTCACGCTCGATACACCATTATCCTCTTTTGCCACCAGAAACGACGCACCGCGAGCGCCATCATCGTCGAGCGCGCCACACGACGAAACCAACGATAACGCTAAACGTGCCATTCGCCCTGAATAGACCCCTGTGTAAGGTTGGCAGAAGCGCCATTACCACCGGC
>NT_177000.1:515652-516445 GCF_000188095.3 Bombus impatiens
CTGCCACGAGCCTAAGAACACAGAAACAGAAACCATTTCGTATCATTTTGTGCGTGTGTGCGTACGTGCGCGTGTGCGTGTGGCGGCGCAGAGAGACAGATACCGAGATAAATCGACGAATCGATATAGTAAACGCGTGTCTCAAACTCGAAAGAATTTCGCTAGAAGAAATATCGCTCGTAAAGTCGAAACTTACGATTTCGACTCTATCTCACGGTAGAGCCTTGACACCTGCGACAAATTGTGACATTTTGGCGCTTGCAATGCGCGAATCCGTATCCCATGCTTCCAAAAAAAATGCGCTTTTCTTATTTTCGCCAAGTTCTACGTGCCTTACAAACGACGCAGACGCGCACTACCGATTCGTCGAGAGCAGCAAGAAGCAAGAGCAGCGCGGGTCTAGAGCGTACGAAGAGGACGCTCGCCTGCCTATTATTACATCCCAGTCCAAGTATACATATACATAGGCGCGATTTACTGGCGCCGATTAGGTAGCATAGCTGCACCGGCACACGCGGATGCCCCCGTCTCGGTTGTAATCGTGCGACTTTGCTTGACCTTGACAGTATGAATTACACAACGCATGCGCGGAGACGTTCTTCGAGAGCGTCGAACGCTATCCACGTGTTCGTTCGCCTCCGAGGGACTGCACGATGAAAGTGTCTTTGCCACCACGTGCTCGTTGGGGTAGGACATGGTCTCTCTCTTTCTCTCTCTCTCTCTGCCCCTCTCTCCCGCCCCCTCTCGCACACGCTCCCCTTCTCCCTAACGCCCCGGTGTCCATGCTGCACCG
>NT_177000.1:516615-520164 GCF_000188095.3 Bombus impatiens
TCCGGTGGTCAGCCGCGTTACCGACACCGAGAGATCGTTTCAAACGTCTCCGACCAATGGATAGAGCCGATCCCTTCGTTCCTTTCACGGTTATATATGTCGGCATTAGTCGCTCGCCGCTTTAACGCGACGTACCCGAAGCAAATATCGTACGCAATTTCAATTCACTAATCCATAATCTCGCGTGCATATTTCACGTACATGCAGCGATACGAACGATACGTTCCGTTCGAACGACTCATCTTCTCATTTGCGTTAATTAATCCGACGTGTATTACGTTGCTGTATATCTTTCGTTATTTACGTATTTGCAATATCAAAGGAACGAATACAACATCGATTTTCTGTCACAGAAATAATCTACGAATATACGTACGTATCTCTGTCTAACGTTCGAACCACGCGTCCTTTAGTCGCGATCGATGAAAGGAATTCAAACTTGTTCGCGTTGTTCACGACACGCGGCGGTATTTTATTACTACTTTCAGGCAATCGTTAGACGCGAGTTACGTGCCTACAATTTTAACAGGAATATGCCAATCGCGACCGATCGAGCGACCGAATAGGTACGACGACGCTTGCGACGAAACGACGGTTCGCGATATACTCGTAGAGATTTTACGACGGTAAAAGACCATGAAAAAGAGAATGTTAATTTCACGATGATCTTTTTTCTCCTGCCCATTTTTTTCTTAAATAATTCACGCGCAGTAGAAAAATTTCTACTGCTAATTTCCACCTTCGTTAGAATTTCTTCAGATTTTTCGAACGAATTAACGCAAGCCGAAACGGCGAAAAAATGGAGCAAGCGTATGTTTTCCCGAAAGTGGGATAAGTATGTCGGAGAAGAGTCAGGAACAGGGTTGTGGGCGTTTGATAGACCTCCCTCGGAGTTGGCCATCGTTGTGTGATAACGAAGGCGCGACCTGATGCTACGAGTAGGGACACTACCGATTCGACGATCGACAACGGTGATGGAGCACTTGCGATGTGAGCGACGTTGGTCTTAGGTCCGGTAACGAATCCGCGGTCAACGGGAGGAGAGATAGACTGACACTGACTCGAACGTGTACTACTCGCGGATCAAGCGGCGTTGGTCCCCTCGTCGATGAGATCTCCCGAAGGAATGGAATGTTCGTCCCAACGTCACCACCGAGACAATCTCTGATAGTGTATCTAGGTACGCCAGCTCCTCCGATCGGCGTCGCTGTCGATCGGTCGATTTGGGACAAAAGCTGCCTGTCCGTTTGCAAAAATCTTAATTGCCGAAAACCCAGGTTTTATAGCGGGTCTCCGGGCTGGCTGGGCTTGTGCTGTGTACGTGCCTCCACATCTGGTATTCATTGTCCGAAGGGACCGTTGGAATGTAGGACCGTTGGAACGTTTTACTGTCAAGTACCTCTATGGGTGTTTCTTTTAACGAGGGTCGTACTGTAACTCCGCGCCTTTGTTGGACGGAACTCCCGTCCCGTTGATCGCGGCTACGTTCGGCGACTGGTTCTTAAACCCAAGTTTATTATCACAAATCGCAAACAAGTACAATTGGGCAGGATGACGGCAAATTGTTTAATTACGACTGTGAACTTTAATTGCAATTTTACGGATTTTCCCGGAGTTCCAGAGGGACGGCTCCGGCGTCCTTTCGTCTCCGACAAGTACGTTAGTAGAATACGCTACACGATGCGATTCTCCATTCTTCTTTCCTCCCGTGCAAAATATATCGCGTATTTACCACGATTATTACCAACGATGAATTAGTGTTTCAGCAGCGAACTGGTTCCCGGCTTTTTCGCGTTTTATATCTTCCAATCGCTCTGTCTGCTCGAGGAAACGGAGAACTGGTTGGAATTACGAGCACACTGATACATTTGTCTGTTTCTCATCGACTATGGAGCAAAGTATGGCGAAACCGGTAGACGTAGCCGACGCAGTGCAGCTGTGTGTATCGTACGTGGGACTCGAAACCGGCAAGACGCTACTCACTCACTCACTCACTCACTCACTCACTCACTCACTCACTCACTCGCGCGCGCGCGCACACACACACACACGCGCAACACACTCACTCACTCACTCACTCACTCACTCACTCACTCACTCACTCACTCACTCACTCACTCACTCACTCACTCACTCACTCACTCACTCACTCACTCACTCACTCACTCACTCACTCACTCACTCACTCACTCACTCACACACACACACACGCGCGCGCGCGCGCGCACACACACACACGCGCAACATACAACAGCATACGTAGAATGGTTCTAAAACGTATTTGCACATACGTACGTACGTTGTACGCTTTCTTTCCACGGTATCGAACGTTTCTAGTCATGCAAAACAATTAGTAAACGATACCGCGTTTCATATACTCGAATTTAATTAACCAGTATGAAAATGCTACCACAAATATATAACGTACGTATATACAACGTATGTATACGTTTTACGAAGAGATCTTTTTACAGCTACCAAGTCGAAGAGATCGATCGAGGGTTTTAATAAAAAATACCGATACAAGTGCGTTCTTCTTTAAGAACGAGATAAATCTATAAGAAATACAAACTACTCGCAAATGTCAAGCGCGTGCAGTCGCTTATAATCGTTACCGTCGTCGCGTCGAATTCAGCTACGATTAAATTTACGATCCGACGAATCCGATCTGTTTGTACAACGCGCGTCTGTCGTGACAAAATGGCCTGAAACATCTGCCAATTTATCGATTTCCGAATCTGCCAGACGATACACGGATCACCGATGGATTATTATAAATTCCACGGGCGATGATCGAGAATAAACGCAACGAAGAGAGCCAAGAACCCTGTTCCCAGAATACCGACCAAGTAAGTACCACCCCGGTGAACGTTCGACTCGAGATCGACTCGAGATCTACTTGAAATCACGGCGATCGTTTTTCTCCGTTTCCGCTCGACCCTATGCTTCGCGATACGAGCAAGAAATCCAAACAACGTGGTTAAAGCACAAACCTACTTCTCTCGGCAACTTCTTCTCAGCATCTCGAGTATCGAGTACCAATTAGGGGAATTTCAGGATCGGTGTACTCGAGGCACGAAATCACGTAAGCGATTTCTTCGCAAAATTCTTTATACGCGTAAAGCCAATTCTTCGACGTTGAATTTTAATACGCTTAAAGTTGGAACAAGCGAGTTCTATTATTTACAAGTTGTAAACAGATCGACGACAAAGTATCCATCCGGTTCTCTGTGACGCCATTCTCCGTCGAACGAAAAAAAAAGGCAAAGAGATGACAGCGATTCCATTAACGGCAACTTCTACCGAAACGGTGGACCAAGCTGGGATCGAGTAAATATCGAAATGGACGCGTGTATCGTTCGAAGGTTCTCCGACGAATGGCACCGCGCTCCGAGATATATCAGCCACTCGCTAACGATAAGAGGCCGACTATCGACCTTCTTACCCCATATCCCCAACGGTTAGCCGTATCGGTTTCTAGTTTCTGGCACGACGGTCGGTAACCGAATCGTCGGCGAGATTCGCCTAAGCTTGGACAGCGGCACGAGA
>NT_177000.1:520821-521077 GCF_000188095.3 Bombus impatiens
GGGTGTGGAGAAGAAGGGTAGGAGGGCGGAGGGGTTGGCGACGCGCAGTCTGCCGTCGTCGTCGGGATCAGCTGATCGGTGGAGGTGTGCTGGTGACTGACTGACTGTGAACTCTGAATGAACGCGAACGGACGAAGAAGTCTTCGCGTGCGTACACGTATAGGGAGAGCTCTCGCCGGTGCCTCTCTCGGGGGAGGGGGAGAGAGCGAGAGCGAGCGCGTATGCGCGCCTGGCTGCCTAACTATGCGCGCCAGAG
>NT_177000.1:521255-541802 GCF_000188095.3 Bombus impatiens
GCGAGGGAGCAGACACGAGCGTATAGCAGCGAACGGAAGTAGCGGCCCGATACGGGAAGCCCAGGATGACCTCGATATCCGCGCCAAACCATCGACGGCTGCTTCAAGGGTTGGTAGGCAGCTGACGCGAAAGGGACGCTGCTTGCTCGTACGAAGAGCGTATAGAGAGGTTCGCAGGTTGGCGCCGATGAAACTTGGACGGATGCGAGTGTTCTTCGGAGCCTTGACACATAGGTGTGCGAGATTCGGCGAAGACTCGGAATGATATTTTGAAATTCGAGCGGCTTCGAACGACGACGTTGGTATCGATCGAAGATTCGCAGCGAAGAAATTTCGATTCTCCGCGTGCCTTCTGTCCGACACCGCGACCCTCTATGCTCGGGCTTGTTTTACCGCCCGTGATATTCTATCACGTTGTACCGTTGTAATAAGACAGATCTCGTTATTCTTGCGCAATTATATCGCTCGATTCGGCGAAACATATGGCAACTTTGTTAGTAGGCCGAACGAGCACCGGAACGATATCGAGAAAGATCGACTCGTAATTCTACGTAATGTGTACACCTCTTGAAAGCGAAAAACTAGAATTCGCGTTAAGCGTAGGGCGTGTGTACCCAGAAAGAAGTCCACAGCTTCGAAACAATACGATGTAATAAACTACTGTAATAAACGACTATATATCACCTATGTGAGAGATTGGTCGCGGTGCCAGCCAACTTGCCCGATAATCGGAGGTAATTACGATATCCTATACTTTAGTAGCGCGTAATCGTTCGATAGACGGTCCGAGCGATGAACGCCGAGCGTTCGGTTTCACGGTACGCTTAGTAGTTGCATAGAGGTCGCGTCCGCGTAATAAACGTGCATGCAGTCAACGACAATTGAATACGCAATGCGCGCGGTTGAGAGGCCACGTAATTCGCGACGACGGAAGAACAGCCGCTCCTTCTTCTACCATAGACGATCGCAACGCTATCGCAGATGCTGTAACGACACGGTAACTACTCGGACGGGATCTGGTAGCGGCTGTTCTTCCTACGCTCCGCGAGACATCAGTCGCGTTTATCGAATGCATGCAACAAGTTTGCTTTTCCGATCAATCTTTACGTTCAAATTGTATTTTCAGTTGTTCGACGCACAGACAGTCGATACACGGAAAACAAAGATTTAAGACTTTAATGGCTTATAGCATTTTCCCTGAAAACGAAATAAGAAGGAGAAGAAAAGGGGAAAAAAGAAAAGAGAGAAATACTTGGATCGACGTAGAAGCAAAAGTCCATTCTTCCGGAACAAAATCTGAATAAATAATATTACTCGAACGTGGTTGTTCGCGGTGTTCGACGTATAGGAACAAACGGTCAGTTTGTTAACGTCAAACAAATTAAGAAAGAAATCTTTTTTAACCGATTCGAATGCTGCGATCGATCGCCTGCGAAATTCCGAGATTTCTCGTATCGAATGGCACGCGCATAAAAAGACTACTATGTATAGCGTGTACACTAATAATATTATCAACGTACACGTAAGAGATTATATAAGTGGTAAGATCGGTTTCGCGATTGAACGATGAAAATACATGAAAAAATAGATATTAGCTAGAAACGGTGTTTCGAAAAACTTGGCATTTTATTTCAGGATCATTGTCCTCGTTGTTGCAGGTATGCACGAATCCGAATTTCTTAAATTAAATAAAAAAACAGGTTGTCAAAATTTTAAAAGCGTTACATATCGACCAAATTTTTCAAGTCCGATCTACCTTCCAACTTTTCAAACCAAATTTATACTCGAGAAAATTGTTCTATCAATGAATGGAATTTTTATCGGACGTGGATTATTTATCGTCGTAAATTACTCGGTCGATAATTTATTAATCAACGCGGTATGCGATTCGAAGTCTCGCATTTCGAGAAATCAAACGTTTCGCCGTTAGCACGTTCGTCCGGTGCATCGGCTTCGCGGGTAACGTGTACGAGTGCCACCTCGGCAGAGATATAGCAGACGCAAACGGAGCAACGAAGAAATCGATTTTCCAAATTTGTTCATAGACAGAGTATAGTTTTCTTCGATATTTCTTCTTTCTGGATAAACGCGCACTCGAAAACATTCCCGAGCATTCTCCGCTACCTGACGAACAACCATCGTGCGTCGTGTATCGTGCGTATATATGTACGTAGCTGTTTCGAAAATACGAAAGATAATCTGTCTATCGGAAGATCGATTCGGACATCGATATTCTTGCTACATCGAAATGCTAGAAGCAACATTTTCTAGCCTATCGTTTCTCTTTCAACGTCTTATACGGAAAACATTTACGTATTTCAACATCTCGAAGATTTCGGTCTTTCTTTCAACAAAGTACGAAACGCAACGGTCGTTTAACGAAACGGACGGTGTGTAAATATCGGTATATGAATAAGCTTTTTGGACGAAAAGCTCGAACCGACGCAACACGACGGTCGACGGTCGACGGTCGACGGTCGACGGTCGAGGCACATCTGCGAACTCATGCGGCTGCCACGTTGTGCGCACACAGTTGTCGCAAACCAAACAATGGCCATACTCTTTCTCTGTTTCCATGCTAACTCGTTACATAAGATAAACTAATCTACCAGAGTCACAGTGCGACGAGTGTGTTCCAATGAGATACCGTGTCCGCCAGACTCGACTTATTACGATGGCCGCCCACGTTGCAGTATCTATCAAAAATCCCTTCCTATCGTACTTTTTCAGGTACAATTTTATTTTCCTTTGTACCACATTCCTTGCAAACAGGTATAGCGGCTACTACTACGATTCCCATCGATTGAAAATTCGCAGGAAATTGAAAACTGAAAATAAAATTTAATAACGTCGAATCTTTCGTTTTTTTACGATTCTATGCGTGGCAATACGCTTCGTAAATACGTAAATTTCCCTTAAACGCAAAAACAATCCACTTTTATCGTGTAACCCAAAGTTTTTCTTCAAATATTAACGTCGCTGCATAACGTTAGAAATATAATCAAACGCCAGAAATGAATGAAATACCGTACAATTGAATTTCACAAGTTTTATTCAGGATTTAGTTTGTACAGACTCGCTCGTTTTCATCGATACATCACCTCATTTGAACAGCTAACCCTCTTGATGGCATCTAAAAATCATACAAATTTCAATTCTCAATCCATTACAGATAACGTAAATGCGATAATGGAAATTATTGTTACGCGTTACTTCTCCAACCACGAGAGTATTAATAACGCGAGGATTAGACCGCCACGGCACGATTTATCTTAAACCGAACGCCACGCTCGTTTCAGATAACTACCGCCACTTTTACGATCATTCTTTAATGGCGCGTGTGCCAACGGGTTATCCAGCTACCCGTCTGCCGCCACAGATAATACAGATTAGGAAACACGCGCTCAGCTTTTCCATCATTTTCAATGTCAAAAATTAAATAATATATCGAATCTTCACGTTCACGAACAAGTTACGTATGGTTCTTTTACGAGCAGATCGACACAAAAGTATTACGAAAATGCACTAACGTATTTGCATATTGCAAGATTCACCAATTTCTCTAAAGTCAGGTACAAATCGACGTTCTACCGACTCCAATTGATACAAATATCTTTACTCGACCCTATATAGATGATCGCAAATTGTTTCCTCGAATACTGAAAATAATCGACGGAAAGTACGACACAACCAGCATCGAGTCAGTAAGAAAACACCAGCTGCGGAGAAACATTCGTTTTCAACTTGGTGAGCAAAAGGTGTTTTTCGTTAAAAAGAGAACCACGGTTGCAGACGTTCCAGCTGACAAGTTGGCGAGAAAGCTCCGCCAACGGGCCAACACGAGACAAAGTAGAAAGACACGGAAAGCGCGCGAACATGCGTACGCCGCAAATGGGTCGAAGCCGGTATGACAAAGGAACGGAGCGAACAAGAGGAAAGAGAAAAGGTAAGTACAGTGACCTCTGGCGATGGCTCGTGTTCGAACGATGGCTTACCAACTGCTCGGCCAAGGCCATTAATACCGATGTATCTCGTGCACGGCGCAGAAATGGGAACGACGAAAAAGCTTTATTTATCGTAGATCCTCCTATATAATATACAAATACGATATATATAATCGGTAGAAGAAATACGACAAAGTCGTAAATTAACGCAAGTCTCGGTCGTACCAATGAATTGTTGATACTCGGAATCGCATATGAGTCACTCGAGAACCAAACGAATCGGCTACATTTTCTCGAAATTTCTTCGTCTTGGTGTAAGAGCAAGCACGAAGAGCAAGGGGAATTTTCTAATTAATCTGAAAATCCGTTTAATTTAGTTTAATTGACGATCGTTCCGAACAAACATACTTCGGTGCCTAACTGATTTTACACGACTTTCCTGCTAGTTCTGCTTGCCGACCACGATCGCAAATACGACTTCGTACGATATGACAAAACATTACTATAGCCCTTCGTAATACAAAATGAAAAAGTACCATAACCTCCGTGTATAGATAGATGCGATAGGTCAATTCTGAAAGGAAATAATAGATTTTTAAGGTTAAACGTATCTTCTAACACGTCGGTGTTAAATATTTATGTACGTGAAAAGATTTATTCTATATTTCTGGCAATTTTTCCACCTCTATAGAGTTCTATGCGCGAGAGAGATACTTTCCAAGCATGGGGGAGGGGGCTACTGTATTTATCTCACCCACCCCACCCACGAACGCGATCGCTCGACGAGGCAAGCATTCGCGAAAGATTTCCAACGAGTTCTGTTCGCAGACAAAAGCAACACGACGCCAACAACTTTCTATATATCGACGTGTCTAAATGGAAAGTTTCGAGCTTCGTTAAAAACGAATTAGAAGACTCTGAATTAGTAGAATTTTGAAACGTAACTAGGAACGTTGGATGATTTTAAACATGCCACCCTAGTGTTTCATATGCAACATATTTTTTTAATTGTACAGGCAAGTTATTTATATTTTGTATTTCGTTTGAAAAGCAAATTTCACTTGGTGTCAAGATGACGCAGTACCAGAAATTCTATAACGCGTCAACTTGAACCAACTTGCTTCGGGAGTCGCGACAATGGCAAGTCGAACACACTTTTATCCGTACACGATAGATACAGAATTTTCCCCCTTCGTTCGCGATTATAAACTGTATACGATGAAAGTTGATCGATTCAAACGTGGATATGCAATTTATGTTTGTAATTTAGTTCTCGAATGGTTTATTTTCAACTTGCTAACAATATCGTCCAATACTCAAACACATTTTAAAACGTTTAGAACATTTCGACAATACGTCGTACGATTTATTAGTTGCGTTACTCGGCTGCTTCCAATCTCACGACAATAACGTTTATTCCGCTAATCCAAACGTTTCAGTATAGACACGATATGCATCCTAAATACACTTTTAATTTTCATAAAAGGAAGAAACTAAAGGAAAAATCGTAGAGAAACGAAAAGGAAATATCAACAACGACTGCGACGCGTTTAAAAAGTTACGCGTTAGACGTTTTCGCGTTGGTAAGAGAACGATCGACGAGTTCGAATTGAAGCGATATGCTTCCCTTTAGCTGTCCTTTATCCGTCTCACTTCTTCCTCGACTAACGGTGAGCCCATCTTACGACGGCGGAGCGTATACCTCAGGCTATCTCTATTTAATCTTGTCGAAGCAACGTTGCCGCACTATAGCCGCCACGAGGCGTACTCTCGGAAGTGGTCTGCCCTCGGATGACAGAATGGCAACACCGCGGCATGCCACCATCTCCCTTCCACTCGAGCGATTCCCGCTTTCCAATTCTTTCCATCTCTTTCTCTCCGCGTTACTTGCTACTCCGATCGTACGGCAACACCACACGCGACATTCGCCAAGGAGGTAGTAGGTGTCGTTACCTACGATCGAGGGACGAGCAAAAAGAGGAATGCCTCCACTGTAGCGAATCGTGCGACCATCGAAGTAATACCGTTCGCGAGCCAGCGATCCGATCTTACCAGCTCGATCCTTCGAAACGAGGTTATATAGGCTCTTACGATAAACTTGACGTTTCTTTAGCCTTTTGGGTATAAGTTCAATGTTGGTATTATAAACGATGCCATGCACGTTTGAAACCAGTCCAATGTAATACTTTAATGCGCTATAAGAGAAGCATATGTACGTAATTCGACGTCGAACCATTCAATTGGTCGATTTAACGGTATCGTGTATGTACGTTCACGTATCCGTGAAAGGTATACTTGTCAAAGCACTTGGTACGCGAAATAGCCTCGTTTCGTATAAAGAATATATCGTTTTTCATCAATTTTATTTTCAGAAACAGGAATCTAACGGCGGAAAAGTAAACGCTTCCCGCGCACTGCGTTTCAAACGGTCAAACAATTCATATTTCAATGAAAACGATATTAAAGATTTAACGAACATTTTCCTTCGTTCGAGAATTCTGATTATGGATTTTTTCCAAAAGAACATAGAACAAGCTAAATAATTCGAAGAGACAGGAGAGAGAGAGAGAGAGAGAGAGCAGATATCTATTTTTTCCGTAGCAGAAAAAAAACGAATCTCCAAGTGAAAAGTACTTGGCCAATTTGGATACAGAGATGCACGTCAGTGAAGCGCGTGCGTGGGACAGTCGCGCAGGCAAGAAAACAAGCGAAACAGCAGCAACAGCAGCAACAGCAGCAGCAGCAGCAGCAGCAGTAAGCAAGCAAGCAACCAAGCAAGCAACCAACCGACCAGCCAGGCATCTCAGTTCTCTTCGGTGTCTCCGGCTGCACATGTGTGCAGGGCATGAGGTCGGTCTCCTCGTCATTCGATGTGTGAGAGCTTGACTGCCCCCTCCCCCGCGTACTGCCAGAGCGACGTTGCCGACTGTTCGATGGTTGGGCGGGCAGTGATGCCGGTATGCGTGTACCAGGGCGCGGCGTTGCCATATCGACCGTACCTCATCACCGGGGAGCGAACCAGCGAACGCCCCGCTCCCTCTCCTTCCCAACAATAGCGCCTCGTCTCTTTCTCTTTCCATTTCATTCCCCCTTTATATCTTGCCTTTCTCTTTTCTCTATTACCCCCTTCTTTTCCCTTTGTTCCCTTTCTTTTTACGGTCAATCGTAATACTTTTCTCTTTAATCCTGATCTTTTAACATACTTTAGGTTCCATATCTTATTCCTTTCGTCTCTCTCACTCTTTCTCTCTGTTACGTGCGCACCTACCATTTCCAAGTACAAGCGATGTAAGAGGCGCCGCGGCACCTGACTGACTCAGCATTACCGACTTCGTCGTGGATTCCTCGCACGCTACACGCACTGCGTATAGCGAGCAGACCAATGCCAGACTACGCTGCGTGCCCATTTGACGGCCATCCGAAGACTCTCCCGTATACCAGTCGCGCCCTTGAACAAGCCGGACACTTGCGAACGTATAACGCTTTCCCTCTGTCTCTTTCTGCATAAGTACATAGCGTATCCTTCTGACTCTACGTTGCTCTCGCAATCGTGCTCTTTCTCCCGGGGCTCCTCTCGTTTGCAAAGGGGTCTCTCCTTTCTTTTTCTTCTTTCCTCCTCCTCCTCCCCCCCCCCCCCCCCCCCCCCCCCCCCCCCCCCCCCCCCCCCCCCCCCCCCCCCCCCCCCCCCCCCCCCCCCCCCCCCCCCCCCCCCCCCCCCCCCCCCCCCCCCCCCCCCCCCCCCCCCCCCCCCCCCCCCCCCCCCCCCCCCCCCCCCCCCCCCCCCCCCCCCCCCCCCCCCCCCCCCCCCCCCCCCCCCCCCCCCCCCCCCCCCCCCCCCCCCCCCCCCCCCCCCCCCCCCCCCCCCCCCCCCCCCCCCCCCCCCCCCCCCCCCCCCCCCCCCCCCCCCCCCCCCCCCCCCCCCCCCCCCCCCCCCCCCCCCCCCCCCCCCCCCCCCCCCCCCCCCCCCCCCCCCCCCCCCCCCCCCCCCCCCCCCCCCCCCCCCCCCCCCCCCCCCCCCCCCCCCCCCCCCCCCCCCCCCCCCCCCCCCCCCCCCCCCCCCCCCCCCCCCCCCCCCCCCCCCCCCCCCCCCCCCCCCCCCCCCCCCCCCCCCCCCCCCCCCCCCCCCCCCCCCCCCCCCCCCCCCCCCCCCCCCCCCCCCCCCCCCCCCCCCCCCCCCCCCCCCCCCCCCCCCCCCCCCCCCCCCCCCCCCCCCCCCCCCCCCCCTGATGTTCCGCCACTGGGTTCTTTGACAACACACGTTACCCCGATAAAACGCAAAGGCTTTACAATTTATTTTACGCGTGGTTTACGCCTATGTTTTTATCTGGTTTGTCGCTCGATCGCGACGCGTTTCGGTGATTTTACACGTGTGTTTCTACTTGCTCGTGCAGCGGATAAACTCGAGGAGAAGCTCGCTTCGAACTGTACTTCATCTTCGATTTAACATCGATTCGTCAAATAAAAAATGTTCTGCAAATCTCTTAAACATTTTAGAATATAATAAGTCTTTGCTTGCTTGTTTCAGAGAATTCTTCATTTGACGTTTCAAAGATTCCAACGAAATATTGAATTCAGCAAAATTGGAATTATCCATTCGTGTGACCGAAAATAGCTAAAAATAATGAAGCACGTTCATTTTCTAGCTGGTCTATGATTTCGAAATTGGAACCTCAGATAAAATATTTAGATTAGCAGCAAACTGTGCGAGACTGACGAACCCAGCACGCTTGGTATGCAACAGCGAACCGACATGTGAGGAGGCGAAACGTATTACCTCGAATATTTCTGTACTCTTATAACTCCGGAGTACATGACATTGTGGATTTGCATCGTATTTTATTTTTTCATTAAAAATTAACACCATTACTCGTGGCTACAAAAATTTCTCTGCCGCCCTCTTTCAATGCTACTTTTTAACAAAATTATATGTAATCTTGCATAAATAAAAATAGAAGCAATTCACAAAACATATTAAGCTTCAATTATTATTTTCCAGGAACTATATATCGAGTTCACACAGGACTTTGATCGACATTTAACGTTTCCATCTGGTCACCGGGTATAAATAGCATTATACGTTTCAATGTGGCTGAAATATTTTTGTAACTGAAATAATAACGGAGCACTCGTCAAAAAAGCCGAACGATTTTACAATTTATATTCCTTGGATCGAAATTTATTAACAACAAAGTATCTCATAAAATTTCACTTATTATTTCATAAATTTCACAAGAAAAAGGAATGGTTCTTCCCCTCGCTTTATTTTCCTTTTCTACGTTGCTATATTTCGATTAACAGAAAGAAGATTAATGATCAACTGCGAGCATGCTGGTTCTTCTTGATCTCAATAATCGACGATTTCAATTTTAAAGTAGGCGCGGTCACATAATGCACTCGATAAGGCTATCACATTTTCTGCAATTTCATTACTGTCATTGGTTTCACGCTGCTGTTCTATTACACCGTTCTAGATACGACTAAAAACAATTACAATTAGAGAACGGAAATAAAGATAAGAACCTAAAGTTTTTTTATCGTAAGAATATATTTATCGAAGGCACGCAAACTCTGAATAACGTAGCTCTTCTACCCTTGTAAAAATTACATTTTAAAACAGCAGCTCCTCTCATTACCACTTCATTCCTTTTCATTGGTTACTGCTAAACGTATATTATTAATTATAATGTCGTGTTTGTGATATTTCAGTTAAATAAAGTGTGTGAAACGAAGAGTAAAGAAAGAATCCTAGTGCAACAAACTTATATTCATGCCGCGTATTCAAAACTTGTATTCATAACTGTCCCTGTACCCTGCGAACACTGTACCCATAAAATCGATAATAATTACTAAACATAAAACGTTACATTATCGGCAGTAATTTCACTTAATAGGATAAATCATTAAAGTTGTTGCAATCGTGCAAATATTTCGTAGCCAAAACAATCTATAGAATTTTCAGCAAGAAATTAATAATTTTCCAATTTTTACCAGATACCCGTTATAAAGATACTAATTATAATCAAATTCGTCTTCTTCGTTAACTTCGATAATAATAAGAACGATTTACAAAGTTGATGATAATAAATGCGATATAAGAAGAAGAAGAAGAAAAGTATTTAAAGCTTTCTGAATAAGACTCTTATTTACTTCGTTACACGTGTAACTGCGCGACTGTAGCAGTCAGTAGAGGCATTTCTTTAACCAAGCACGAACAAGTTTATGGATTAGAAAAACGAGCGTAGAACGGACAGCCGGCTACACACGTCCAGCTCGAAGATCACTATAATTTATTTCGAATTTCTCGTAGCCGAACGCGCGCCCGCGCGCTCGTCCGCCCGCGCGCACTCGCGAAAAACTTCCAGATGTATTCCGACAGGAGAGCGCTCTGATGCGCGTGTGCACGCACGGGTATGAGTTTCGAGTTATCCAATCGTTTTACTTCTGTAAGAATCCGCTCTACACACCAGCGACTCGCTAATAATTTCTACCTCTACACACTTTCACTTCACGCCGACTACTCCTTAACCAGAGTAGAGTGACTTAGCCTCGTAACGCGCTGATAAATTCAACCGGGCCAACATACGAGATATCTTTTTTTTTCCTTTTCTGTCTTTTTGCCGAAGCGACTGTCGCGCGGTAAAAACCAATCGATTTCGAGAAGTTGGTAGATCGTGAACCTCCCAAGAGCGAACAGCCTTTTAACGACCCTGTGAAGGCGGAGAATTTCTTAACAAAGACACTTGGAAGACTTTTTTTAATGGAGGAGGTAAGTAAAATGGAAGGAGATATAGCTTATAGCGGATGGTGACAGCAAAGAAGTATCGTCAAGTGCATCGACGTATCACAAATGTAACGCAAAAAATGTCAAATAATTACTAGCTTAGAAATTAGCAATATATGTTACAACTAAAGAAATAAACATTCGAGCAAATGTCGATTGCACACGTATTTTATTATCTATTAACAATAAGTAAGTTCAGTAATAAATTACTCGATCATCTTCGTGTCTAGTAATCACTATCATCGCAAAATTGTCAGCATACCGATAAAAGCAATCTTGCAATAATAAAATATGAGAAAAGAAAAGAAAAATTTTATCGATTTCATGACCTATAGCGATGTCATCGACGATATTAAGGTATTTGTAGCGCGACAATACACCTCAAAACTAACATACGCGGAGCCTCGAAAGTCATATTCTTCACGCATGTCCCAGATTCTCTCTCTAGGAAGAAATTTCTTGGCTGTCTGTACTTTCTACACGCACGCTAACAAACAATTCAGAAATGGCCAGAACGGCACTTTGCACGCCGAAATTACATATTTCGCGTTACTTTTATTGCAAAACGACGAGCTCGGGGTTGAATTGTTTTTCTACAAAAAGATTCTTCTAGCCATTTCACGCAACGTATTAGCTTTCTAGCAACTTTGTAAGAACGGTTTTCCGGCGATTGATCAAAAAGTAATTTTTTCACCCACTTACTACAGGGATTACGCGATAAAACTTCCAACTTTGAAGGCGAATATCTCCATTTCGGTAAGACCAGGCTCTTTAAAAATTGAATCATGTATATATATATGTGTGTGTGTGCGCGCGTGCGCGCGATTTTTTATATATAATATACTAAATAACGTATCGTCAAAATTTCAAAGAAATTGTAAGAAAACTAATCCACGCTACAAATACCTTAAGCAAGAGATAACACGGATGTTCGCCCCGTGCTAACAATTCCGAGAAGTGGTAGGGATAACGCTGCGACAGTTAACCGAGCAAAGATACAGTAGCTAAGTGCAGTACTGTAGATAATTGTAAATTATACAAAAGTTGGTATTCCATTTTAGTTCATTCATCTTTGTAATACTAATTCACGATTCGTGTTACGTTAGCATTTTTTCAAATTTCATGCGTGCGTAACACACACGTCATTAAATTCGAAATGGAAACGTTAACTCTTCCATTCGAATAAAAATAATTCTAAAAAATATTTCGTTAAAAATATTTTAATGATACTTTAAGTGGACATCTCGATAGAGATATATATATATATATCTTATACATATCTTCAAGACGTTAAATTAGAGCTCGAACGTTGCAAGAGCATAGATTTAGAATAAACACATAATATGCTAATAGATAAAGAACAATATGATTCAGAAGTACGCTGGGAAAACCGACTTGATTTCCATAATCGACTTCCGTAACGAGTCACTGCAGAAAAAATTTGCGTTCTTACAGGGTGCGTATTATACTTCGTAGAATCGATCAATCGGATTAGTTATTATCCGAATTTACTCGTCGCTGGAAATTTAAGAATTCGTCCAAGATTTAAAAAATCTGATCTCAAATACTCGAATTACACCGAGTAATTTAAACTCGAGAGAAATGATCGCGGATACGTTATACGGAAGAGGGATGCATGATTTTGATACTTTAGTTTTGACGCGAGTTTTGTCAAATAGTAAATTAAATGACAGTAATTATTTTTTAACCACCCAATCGATTAATTGTCGATGGATCACAAAATGCAAAAACACGTCAAAATATCTAAAGATATCTTTCCCGTAAAGAATACTCTCGGTATGTTCGTTGTAATAACCAAATTGATCGACTAGGTCTGCCGGTGGCGCGCGACGAAGAACATGGCGTCAACCCGCTCGAATCACAGATCCGCACTCCACGATGCATTCTGAGTCTGAGCGTAGTCGCGACCCAGCCGCGGGTTATATAGTCTAGCGAGCTTCGATCACACTTGTTGAGGGGAAGCCCTCGTACGCCGCACCACCAACTCCTCCTCCTCCTCCTCCTCCTCCTCATATAATATTCTCTCTCCCTCTTTCTTATTCCCTACTCGCACCATCTCATCCTCGCTCCCTTGCCCCCTCCCCTTCCCCGCCCTTCTGCGCGCACCTTCTTCCCACTTTCGGTTCATGATCTATCTCCCACCCCGAATTATACCTCTCTGCAAGTGACCCTGACCTTGCATCAACTTCCGTATTGTCCGTACGTTTCGATTTCCGGAACAGTTGTCCAATTATCGAAAAAAATTCTAGGGTAAATTATAGTATCCGAGTTACAAAATTTTTTGTTCGAATGTATATTTTCGAGGATATTTTAAGTCGCTAAAACCGAAAACGATCGTTTTCCACGGAACTGGACGATTTTGAAAACTTTCTCGACAAAGGTCTTAACACTCATAACCGCAGAAATCCACGTAATGCCATGATCATACAGAGCGGTAAGCGGTGAACGGTAAGCGGTAAGCGGCAAAACACGTGACGGCACAGTCAATGCCAATTTTATCGCTTACCGTTCTCTTTATGATAACAGCCTAACCGGCCGCCTCGTGCCACCGCGTGCGGTCGGAAAATAAAAAGTAACCGAAAGCCGAAAAGTAAGCGACTGCTCGCGATTCAAAACCGTACAGAGTAAGCGGTACGTACAGTAGGTTAAGAGTACTAAATTTAAAGAGAGGCATTGTCAAAATCCACGAGGACATCGCGTATCAACAGGTTGGTCGAAATTTTTTACGCCTTATTTCCGCGAAGAACGACGCTTAATTTCGGCTTCAACGACCTCAACAACTCAACTCAACTTTTAAGGATCTAAGAGGTGCTATCCTAGCCGAGTATTTTACAGTCGGGATTCTATGGTAGAATCAAATTCAATCTATCTCGTTCTTGTCTTTTTCGTTTTCTCTGATTCGTCGATTACGAACGATTTGACAAGTCGTTGCACAGTCGATGCACTGTGACTATCATGATTTGCGATACATCGAGCATGGAGAAACGATTGATCGAAAGTTGCTGAAATAGTGGCTTGGATTGAAATTTATAGCAGTATTCGACCGCTAACGCTCGATTCGTTGCCTCGAAATGGAAAAGGCGCCTTTACAGCAACGTCCACAGTCCGAACAAACGAATTTCAGAGTTTTCCGCTTGGATGCATCACGCTTCCTTTTCGAGCGCGAAGCGTCGTGTCGTTGTGGTCGACGTTCGACCAACGTGAAGCGGCATCTCGAATCGCGTGAAAATCCGAGACGGAAATGGAGAAATTGTAAATATCATAGATACATAAATACACGAGAAAAAAGAAATAAAAAAGCTTTTTAGAAATTGGACAAATAAGCGAAAAGACTTATATGACTCCCATGGTTACCTCTTTACCTTTACCTCTTTATCTGCATCAATAAGTTTAATTAGCGGAAAAAGAAAAGGAAAGATAAGAAGTTTAATGAAATTTTGTTTCGTATAAACATTCCGCTATTCGCTGGAGAATTCGCCATGATTCTTTCGTTGGAAATCGCTGTGGTATAGGTTATGCACGTTTTTCAGGGGGTTGTCCCCTCGACGATAACTTCGATGACGAATAAGTCGTCCTCTCGACTCTATACGCGTTTGCACTTTTTCGCTAGTTGAAAAAGGAGATTCGATGGGAGAAGGGAAGCGAGAAGAAGCCAGACGCGTCTTTTCATTGCGCGGAACGTGTTCCGTAGTACGACTTTCCCGGAAAGTGACGATTCGATGAAGTATTTCTAACAAAGGAACGAATATTAAAATTGTCGATTGCGGTGTCCGTAGACTTTAATCCGTTATAGAAAAATCATAATTTTTCTAATTCTTCGAAACGCTTGATACGAAATGTAAAATAAGTATTATTTCTTTTCAAATGTAAAGTATACTTGAATAAACTATAATGCTAGAACTTATAAATAGTTATTTCAAATTTAGTTTACCTAGAGAGCGATATAAATTATATATTAATGTCTAACGAGGAATTTCAAATTCTAACAGAGAAACGAATTACAAAAAGTTGTACGCGTGAAAGTAATGGATCATTGCATAGAAGGTACGAATGTACCTTAAGAAAGGACGTGTACAGTGGCTATTTTGACGGATGGTATACGTTAAGATGCTACCAGATGCAACGAGAAGGAAGAGAGGTGAAAAGCTTCGCCATGTTATGCCACAGCGCTGCCACCGCACAAGTGCATACCTATGTACGTTTATGTGCATACATACGACTACACGCACACACACACACACACACATATATATCTATATATACATGTAATATCGAATCGGTTCTTAAGAAAACATAGACCAACGGTTTTTACTCTAGAGAAGCAATCATCCAGAAACTTATGCGAATGAAATAGCTTACTTTATAACTATGTAACGTACATTCTATTTGAGAGAATCTTATAGCGATGCGTTATAAAGGGTGGCAATTTTTTGATCCGAAGCAGTATGTTTCTCTCGTAATTGCGTAAAGAAATATCCTTGGCTTATCTCGGTGGAGAACGCGCCGTCACGAGGATGCGGAAGCCTGTTCGAATACAAAAAGCGCATTACCAATAAATTATTTCGAACGAAAAAGTAGTTGGGAACACTTTGACTTTAACTGCAAAAATTGTTACACGGAGGTGTTTTGAGTATAACGAAAAAGCGACGAAACAACGACGCAGACATAAACAATCAGCAAAAATTCTATCTTTAACGGAACGCATGTTTCAACGTTGCAATATTGATTTGAAAAGTTATACAACAACGGCTACTACTTTTTCTTATAACTTATCCTTAAACGAAGAAATAATTTTGCGATCACCGAACGTAAAGATTGGTTCATTTTGAAAAAAATAGATACGCATTGTTCTTAAATAAACCGATCGAATTACGACAGCAGCGGAGAGTAGCAGAGACAAGGATACCGCGTTCAAAAAATCATTTCGATCGCTTCGTTACTCGTCGTAGCGCAAAGAGACCTCGTTACGTTAGACGAATCGAAAGCTACTATGCGAATCAAACGGACGACCAATTATTTCATTGAAATGCCTGAATCACTGTTCAAACTTCACAGTTTGTTTTCCAATGTTAAATAAAATATTCAAAAAGAAATGAATTCAAATTTACATCAACAAGAAGTTGTATGGAAACGAATTCTATTCTATCGTTTTCCATATGCATAATACAAAGAAACCACATCGAGGCGAACGTTCGAACGAATACTAAATGTTCTGAGAATTTGAGTGTGCGAAAAGAAACGCGCGAGCGTACATATGTGTGACATCGATACACGACGTAAACATAACGTGTATACATCGTTGACAACTCGATATCGTCAATTTCACTCCGTAAACGTAGGTCTAACAACAAGTAAATCTTAAATTTATAAATATAAATCGTAAATTTTAACACCGAACCCCAGCAATTTATATATATATATATATAGATTTACTTTGTAAAGTTGCTTTTACTTTCTAAAAAATCTGGAGAAGTATGGTCAGAAATTAGATGTGAAATTGAATTCTGAATTGATTCGAGCGAATGCAGGATCTCAAAGGCCTCGGTGTTCCCCGAAAAGGCCTTTTCGCCGGAAAGAGAGATCTATTCGACGCGTTAAAGAAATTACATCCGAATTGATTCGGTTTATTAAAACGTGCGCCAAACCTACGTGTCGAAGATTAAAAGATAATAATGCTAATGAATTCTCTTGGACAAACAACGCGTGCCTACGGGCAATTGTCTGTCAGCGTGCACCTGGCTTTATGCGAACAGTACCGTATGTTTGTCAAAATGTAAGAAATGCCCGAACATGATTCATTCTTGTTTCTGTAAGATTCGTTAACCATAATGTTACGTGTACGTATCAATCCACGTGCATGAATGACAACACGCGCGCGTAAATTACTGTTTATAAACTTGACAAGCTCGGGCCGTACGCGTCGTGTAACGTTGTGCGGTGACCCTTTGGTTTTGGGTCTTCTCCCGATGAGAAAGACGCGATTATCGGAAATCGAGGTTAGGCGAGGTTAATCGCGAAAAATGTATACAGCGAGCTTCCTGTGTTAAAAAATTGCCAATATGCTCGACTCTAACTATCGCAAGTGTAAAAGTATAACAAAATAATCGTATTCCAGATCGCATCGAGTTTCACGTTTTACTTTACTGTACATAGATATGTACAATGTACACACATATTTCCTGCTCATAAGTATATCTCGAGTAAATCGAAAAATTGTACACTCTTCGTGAAACATACTTATGTATGTATATTTATATGCACCACATGGTTTTGAAAATCGTGCTTGTATCAAACGTGTGGCTATACACGCATAGATGGTTGTAGTTAGTTAGTAGTTCAAAAGAGGTGAATATTACACTATTGCGTTGTTTACGTGAACCGCCATATCCCATAATATCTAATATATAACAATAGGTAGTAAAATCTTTTAATATAACAAATAATCCAACCAACCAATATGTCATGTAGAGTGAACTGTTTTTTTCTTTGCAAAATATCATTGGCAAAGATGTAAAATGGCGATTTAGTTTTATGCAATTATCATCAAGGTTATTTACTTTGATTTCACGTAATAAAGCAGCTATAGATTTTGTCATTGTTATAGTTTCATTTTCGAAGCACGTGATCGACGAACGAGTGTACCCGTTTCGCCAAACAATCGTTTTCCCGCGTTTCCGGGACGCATTGCTCGATTATTAATCGCGCGTGATGGATCGAAAACCATTTTTTTTGTTAACGATAGAACTTAAAACAAGAGAAAAAAAGGGGGAGGGCAAAAGTACGTATTAGAAGAATAATCGAAGAAGAAATTTTGTCACAAATATGTTCCGACGTTTTACGAATTTGAGTCATATAACTAAAACAATGCATTTTTTATAAAATAAGTTGGGTTGATTCGTCGTTTTTAATTTCGTTTGGCACATTACAAATTAATTTGCAGATTATTAATTTTTTAATAATTCTACCTCAAGGAGGTTACATATATACATATATATATATATATATGTACATACTTAGTAGACCGGTAGTCTTGAATTTGGGAGGCTTCCGTAGCAAAGAGCACGCGACCACTCGTCCTTCCCGCGCCTAGGAGCGTGCGCGGACGCTCGAGGCATTCGCATACTCGAAATTCGAGCTGGGTAAACGAGCCAAAGCGATTTCGATGCGCAGAACCGAATCGAGTACCTGATCGGTAGGATGGACAGTCTGCCATGTAACTTGGAATGAAAACACGGAATGTGACAGAATGACCCGAACCGATCGTGGAACTGATTTGTGAATAAACGTTGCTCCACGTACCGTTGAATATATTCGAACTAGATTGGATATAACTGAGAAAGGCCAATTGTTCGACGACAAGGAAATTGGGTCGTTCGAAATGTATGAAACAGATCGTACCTCCTCCACCGCGTAATAAAATTTTCGTAAAAATTCGCATTATCTTATAAAAGTTACACGTTTGCTAACGGCCAAGTAAGCTTATCCGAGATTTGCTTCTTTATTTCTCAGTCCACATAAATACTTTGTGCGTGTTTCGAAGCTTCGTCACAGTATTGCGATACAACGCAATAAGTTTTTATTAGAATATAATAGACAAAATGTTAGACCTATACATTCAATGAACTTTGTGTTCGAGTATCATTTTCTTATTGCGCTTGAGATAAAATAAAAGATAAACGATTGATACACCTCGTTCAATGTGCCTAAAGTGTAGACAAGTATCGTAATAGTATGAACACGGGTGATCCGTACCCTAAGTATTAAATTATAAAATTATCCTTCTTTTTATTATATAAAATCATATAAGAATAACGAGAAGCAAAAGAATATTCTCATTATAGTGTTTTATTTTTATTCAAAGCATCATCCTATGAACCTTGGTATATTGCACGTATTTGCAATGATAATAATCTAAAAGAGAAATGATCAAGAAATGTAAATTAGCGTGGAAACAATAATTCGAACGAAAGGATCACGAGTGTAAAAATGAGTGTAAAATGAGAGCATATACCGTATCCAGGTACGTGGTAAAACCCTATTCACACGTTTTGCTAATACATACATACACATACATAGAAACATAATATTTCTGACATTTTCGCCCATTGTGTTACGCGAGAATTACGTATGAAGTTATGGATATCAAATATTTTTGTACACGGGGCATGTTGGCAAAACTGAACTGTACTCGAAAAACTGGAGAGAAAAATGTATACATACATGTCAGTATGGACTCACCTTTATCCATCCGCCATGAGCAGTAACGACGACGTACAACAAGTACAGATCTATATCTTTTCCATTGATTTTCGGATTTTTCTTGAACGGAGTCCTGAAACGTGTCAAATTTACGATATGTGTAAAAAAAACCAACGGTATAATAGAAAAATGTGATATTTATAGAGTACAAAAATAATGCCATAAATTACTGTACTGTGAATTTTATTTTTTGAATCTTAGCATTCGCCGAAGTAAATGATAGATTACTTATTAACTTGTTATCTCCTGTTATTTTTTATTTATTATTATTTTTTAAACGATAAGAACATTTGATTTTCTTCGGTACGCGTAATTGCACATTTACGTATATGGTATAAGGAGGTGTCAATACGTATTAAATTATACACGATATGTATAGTACTATTATACATAGATATAATTAGACATATAAAACATGTAAAAATATATAAAATCAATAAATTACTAAAAATATAAATTAGGTGGAGACATGTCGATTCTTTGATTGTATTCAACGAATACACAGATTCAGTGACAAATAGACAAATTCCGACCGAGGTTAAAACCGTTTAGTATGACCATCGAAAATGCTTTGTATCCGTTTCCTAAACTAATAAAACATGAACAATGACGTAATAAAGGACAATGTTTACGCGTGAAATGATTCGCAGTTATTCGATTGTTCAAACGCTTGTACATTCGTGTTAATATCATTAAAATCCAGTTATCGAATGAAGAAAAAACCTTAGCGTTTACAAGAATCGCGATATCGAGCGACATAAATTCGAATGAAAGAAAGGAAAAAAAATCAACAAGTTGATCATAATATTGTTCGTTTCGATCGAACGTAACCTCAATCGCAATAAGATAGGCGACCGATAATTGTCGATAAAGAAAACATGGAACACACGTAAACAAATGGCTTGCACAAAGGCGAGTTTCTCTGGGAAACTTTAAACTAATCGTACATAACCTCAACTTTGTCTACATTCTGGGTAGGCAATGTTAATCCGAATCACTTTCGAAACGTCGCGAGAACGATTGAACGAGAATATGTGTTTCTAGCGATCGAATAGAGCAAGATACATAAATAATAATAATAATAACGATGATGATGATAATGATGATAATAATGAAAATAATGATAAAGAAAAGAAAAGAAAAGAAAAATAGAGAAAACGGTTGAATGGAAACGAGGAAACGGAGCGGAAAATAATGATCGATGTATGAGAGAGTAGCCAGACAGAGAGATAAATAATGGAATGGAAGAATGAGAAGCATCGAAATCAGCTTACCCTCTGGTCTCATGGAAATGACGGAGGTCCTTAAGGAAGTTGTCCCTCTCCCTCTCGTAGGTGACGGGGTCCTTGTTGAGGATCTTGGCCATATTCGCGAGTGATAGAGTGCGTGGGCGTGCTAATCGGGGTGTGCTCTGGATTTACAGGGCACGTAAGGGCAGCAGGCAGAAAGAGAGGTGCACATGGGCGCTCATGAGAGCACATTTACGCCAGGTGTGTCCTGGTGCTATGAAAGAGATGGGTACGCGAGGACGAGGACGACCAC
>NT_177000.1:542225-542751 GCF_000188095.3 Bombus impatiens
CCGCTCCCGACATCGGGTCGTCTTGTCCTGGCCCAAAGTGTCGGCCGGTGGCCTCTCTCGCGCGCGCGAAACCAACGAGACAGCAGCGGCTTTTCCCTGCCGCGTACACCGCCACCCCGGATCCCCGCGCACCAATATACACTAGCTACGTTGTCCCTCGCTGTGCACACTCGACTCTCGGCCGCGTGGGGAAAAATCCGAATGTACACGTAGTTCCACACACAGTAGTCACTACCAATCAACCGAGCGAACCGTGTTACGGGCACGGGGCCGCAACGCGACTTTCCTCGCGGCCCGATCGATTCACCTGTCACTTGTCAACGATACCGTTCGGATACGTTGCGCCACGCACTCGTACCAACGATACTCTTCAACCGAGCGAACCACAGAATTCACCTGCGCGGTCCTACGCGAAGCGGCAGACCGACTCGAGACCGCGTTTCCCTACGAGCGAACGCTTGACGTGCGCCCGTATATCAAAATGGCGTCTCCTCCTGCCTGGCATCCATTGGCGAAGCCACAGCCA
>NT_177000.1:542928-584014 GCF_000188095.3 Bombus impatiens
CGAAGCCACAGCCAATTTCCCGTACGCTACGATAGCTACGGTCAGCGCCGACCCTACACACCGCGACACCGTTTCCGCTAACACACCTCGTACCGCACGCGGCACACCCTCGCACATTCTACGTCATTTTACGCGCGACACCGCGTTGCCCCGACCATACCACACAGCCTAGCCCTCGCCGCTTTTTTACCCTCGCCGAACCGCACAAACAAAATCCCGGGTCGCGCAGTATTTTTACTTTCAAAATGGTGTGGACCCCCCTCAAGTCACTGGCGCACCGTTTGAATTGATGTGACGCTTCGCCGATAGAGGCGCGACCTACTCTAACATATTATACCGACATCTGCCGGTTCTACCACAGCATTACCATCACTTTCAAAGCAAATTACTGCGCATGCCCATTTACGAATGTTCTTTCTTTTTAATCCTAGTTTCTTCTTCTTCGGTTAACTCTCATCTCTCTTGTATATTTACGTTAAACGTTCGATACTAAACATTTGCTTATCATCCGTACTTTCTCGAGGCAATTTGTAAATTTGCCGTTTCTAATATCACCTTCGTCGATATATTCTATGTTTCGAGTTCATTTCACAAAAATGTATCTGCTCTCGATTTCGTTGGTTTTCAGAGAAGCGTTTGAAAGAATTACGATCGCAGAAGAATACCGACGAATTTTAATGCCATTCACGATACTTACCACTGGAAACTCTATCACACCATTATAACCTTTTTACGAATTCTCATAAAGGCGAAGCCACCGTGACGTTTGACCAATAGCAACGCTAAAAAGTCTCCAGCAGTCGTGAAACTACTATAAATTCTATTATATACATAATCAATTTGTACACGTTGATTTTATACACTTCGTACATCGTTTAAAACGAATGTTTAAAACGAATGTATAAACACTTTGTGTAAGATTAAAGATTTTATAAGATTAACGCTCGTTTCGATGAGAACGAGCCGTAAATCAAACTTTTACCACACACTTATTACCTTATTTCTTTGCATTTTTTCAAACAGGTTATGAATTCACACTGAATCGTTACAACTGCATGAATTATTGAATTTGATATATAACTATTATTTATCGTCTATCTTAATAAATCGAGGATAGAAGGCATTCCTTTGGACATAGCAATTTGCACACATTTCGTCGAAACATACGTACTCCTTGTTTGTTGTAATACCGTTTTGTAGGTGTGAACGTGATAGGCAGTGGAATTTAATTTCATCGTGTAAATTAATCTTTCATTGGGAATGACTTATAAACGTAAAAAATATCACAGGGGGGACACACATTTAAAAAGAGGTTGGCGAACTAAAAGAAGAACGAAAGATTTGGACGAGGTATAATAACAACTTAATTTTAAAAATCTAACCTAACCTTTATGATATGCCACGTGGGTACGTACGTACGAACGGCAATTGTTACACGATATTCTTTATTTTAGATCGATGAAGATTTGAATGACAAAAATGCAGAGAGGCTATTAAATCAGAAAGTAGACTTGGATAAACCCGGAGCAGGTCAATACTACTGTATTCATTGCGCGTGAGTGTATAACGTAACGTGATATATCATTTTGAATAATATAACCTTTGGATACATGTACTCTGTTATTTCCTAACCTTTGTGCGTACATATGTATTACTTTTACATTTAAATGGTTATTTTGTATATCGCGATGTCTCTACGTTTGTATTATGAACGTTGAGATGTACTAAAGAATTTATTTTCATCCGTAGGAGATACTTTATAAATGATATCGCTTTAAGCGATCATTTTACGACAAAAGTTCATAAACGAAGACTGAAAGCTCTTGAACTGGAGCCGTATTCCATCGAGGAATCGGAAAGGGCAGCTGGCAAAGGAAGTTATATCGCTCCACAAAAGAGAAAGATCGAGACGATAAGTCGTGACAGTTGCAAAATGGACGTTGAGTCGGGTATTCCACCAAAAACTAAAATACCAAAAGTGGATGCATAGAAATTAGCTTTTTTATAAACGAAATTTGTTTTCGAGAAACGTACAGAAGCGTATAAAGATCACAAAGGTCGTCGGAAAGTCGTAAAAGTTTATAGACAGTTACAATGGCGAATCACGTAGCACGTTTCCTAGAGAAACGTATGGTTCGCGAGTGCATAACGCGTAATACTTTGAAATTTGTCGATACGCTATGGATTTCTAAAAGATATACTTCTGCGTTATTTATTTCAAACATCGATGGCAAAGAATATTATTCGTTTATACAGCCGTATATAGATTTTGATAAAAGATTAACAGATATGGAAAGGTTACAGCAAGATTTGACAGCGCGAAAATTAAATTTGAACGCCAAGGATGTTAAAAGTATGTGGGACTTTTACAATTCTGTGCATACGAATAAATCTAAATTAGAACAGAGAAGCCAAGAGATATCGGACAAACTAGTTCCTTTTTTTGAGAAACAAGAAAGTTTAACCACGGGGGAACAAGCGGAATTTACAAAATTAAAATTGCAAATCTCAGTGGTAAAGCATGACTTGAGAACGATTAAAGATGCCTTAGAGACTTTAAAGGAAAGTATTTTGAAGAAAATGTTTCAATTACCAAACGAATTAGACGGGAAGACACCGGTCGAAGGTCCTATCGTATTAAAACGCGTTAATTCTTTAAATGAACGTCCACACCCGGATAAGAAGAATCACGTCGAAATTGGAAGACATCTTGGTTTGTTGGAGTATAGAAATCCAATGCAGTACTATTTATGTAACGACGCGGCTCTTTTCGAACTTGGTATATTAAGTTACGCTGGAAAAATACTTGGCGCGGATAATATGATCAGAGTAGCGGGCGCAGATTTTAGTCGTAGCTTGATAATAGACGGTTCTGGTTTGAATCACGAAGATCCTGCGGACGCTTTTATAATAGACAATTATAACGAAGTAGATAAAGATTCGCCGAATCGTATGCACCTTGTTGGAGGTGCAAGTTTATTTTCATTTTTGGCAATGCACGCAAAGCAGTTAATAGATCCACGTCATTTTCCAATAGCATATTTTTCCACTGGCAGGCAATACACCCCTTTTCGAGCAGGTTCTACCCCGATTGGTTTGTTCACTGTTTGTCAAGCTTCGGCTGCGCTTGCGTTTATATTGGTGAAGGATGGGAAAAGCGAAGAGTATCATACGCAATTTGAAAGATTGTTAAACACCGTATGCAAGTTGTACGATAACGTGTGCGATCATTATCAAATTGTGCTGAGATCGTCTTCGGAATTGCGACCTTGGGAATCAATGCGCGTATCTTTCGAACTGTGGTCTCCTTTCTCGAGACAATACATCGAAGTTGGTCATATATCCGTGTACGGTGAATATTTTAGTAAAAGATTGCAGATTATTTATCGGTCGGTAGATGGGCCATCCTTCCCTTCCGTGATATCTGGCACTGTATTGTCGGTACCACGGCTTCTAGGATGCTTATTGGAACAAAATCCAGATAAATTTGTTATTCCACAGAAAGTCTTGGAACATATGCCTGCAGATAATACTTGTCTCTAAATTTAGGAAATGTATTTCCAAATACTTGTGTCTTGCACCATGATTTCTGCATACTTTTTGATGTTTGTCGTTTCTAGCGTATTTTGTTTATATTTATACTGTTATATTGTATCATTGTGTATATGATATATGCGTAGTATTTATATATATATTTCTTTTTCCTTTTTGTCGAAATAAATATATTTATATTTAAATATCCGCGTGGTTGTTTGCTTTATCTGGTCGTTTATTTGTATAGTTACGTATAAATGCTCGAAACATCGTACATTTATACGTGTTGGAGGCAGCATTAAAAGTCGAAATGCTTTTGTCTTTCGCTTGGAAAATTTTATACCAATCTGTACGTTGGGTCGCGTACACGTTATTTCCGTCGAAAACTCAAAAGATCAATATATAACATGGTTTTAAAATTTGGAGAATTACCGGTACGAATAAGAAAAATTATGTATTATAGCTTGTGCGCAACGCATCAAAGATTTTGGGCAAAATCCATTTCTCATGGCTTACCGAATTTCTTGAAACGATCGATGCATGCTTTAGTGCCGATGGTGCCAGGTAAAATAACGCATTCTCGAAATCGCGCATAAAAGAATAATGAAATTTTCTTAACAATTTTATAATACGATTACGTACATTACTATTTTATTGTTAAGAAATGAAAAACTAATTAGCACTTATTTCGTCGCAGCATTTCTATCGACGGTTGTGATCGTTAAATGGGCTAACGAGGAATATAGAAGATCAAAAAGGAAGGATCGAAAATTAAACGAAAGAGATGCATAAAACGATTAGAACGGATCAATAACAATGGTTACACTCGTTGCCCGTTCTCGTTAACGATAATGATAATAATAATAATAATAACAACAACAACAGCAACAATAATAATAATACCCTTGTTCCGTCGTTTTATCGTAATTTTATACCAAGTATTTTGTTTTGCTCGCACAAAGAATAATACGAATAATATGTAGAGCAATTACATGGAGATTACAAGCGAAACAAAGAACATTAAAATAGATATCGTTAATAATCCAATGCACAAATCAGAGCTACGCCTCTCTTGATCCAATGAGCTTGCGGTTTTTCACTAGGAATTTCCATCGGCAATACAAAATTTGTCGAATGACCGGTAGTGCTCAATGTTCCTGCTCGGTTGATAGTTTTGTACACTGGACAAACGTAGATTCCTTCGGGCTGCTTGTGATCTACTTCCGGCAAAAGTAGAATCGGAAGCATGTCTGCGAAAAGATATTCACGAAATCACTTAGACAGAGAGTTGGTATTATTACAAAGAGAGGGAAAGAAAGGGTTTTTAGCAGAGGTTATAGCATATAATTTAGTAAAAAATGGATGTAGATGATAAAATTCAATCGTAATCATCGATAGCAGTTATAAAATAGCAAATGGTAAATAGATATATTTTAGATAGGTACATATCGTAGCGCAACAGATAGAGAATATGTATACCGAAAGCATATCGAAATAATTGATCGAATACGCCGAAGCTATGGAAAAGAATATGACGTTTATAACGTTTCTTCGAATTATCGTTATACTTACTGGTATATAGCTCCTTAGGTAAAGATTCGTTTAAATAGTTTCCATCCCATCGACATCCTTCAAGAAACAGGCCATAAATAACACAACCATTTGGCGGTCTGTGCTCTGGTATCGATTTTAATACCTACAACGTTAAAAGTAATTCGACGTTTATCCGTTTTTACGTTTCTTTATCGAATCTTTATCCATAGTATATCGTAGCTTGCGTAAAATTCGCATTTCACATCGGCGATGTAACAAGATGTAACAAGAATAATATCGTAGGAAATTGATCGTTCGATCGATTCGCTACCTGGAAACTGAAATCAATCGCGTCGATGGATACGACGTATTTGCGTGCGAAATTCTGCAAAGTGCCCGTTAAAAATGCTTGCGGAAAGTAGAAACCGGAAATCCAAAAGGCTGCCGGTATCCCTCTGTTTTCCCAAGATCTTAAAAATTGGATTCGTTCTTTCAAGTCCAGGAACCAAGCACCTGCACCACCGTCGAACTCGATCATTCAAAGAAAAATTCGAAAGTCTGTTCCGACAACGAATCGAACGGTTAAACTTCGATACGCGACGGTGAAAGCGTTACCGAGAGGTTTTAACGAAGGATAACCCTTATCTTGCCAAACTTGCGGAATTCTGTTAGTGTAGAGGCTGTTGGACACAATTTCCAAGTATTCGGACATGACAACCAATCCTTTTAAAGCTTTCAACAGATCCACCAGTGTTGTTTTTACCACATCCAGTAAACCGTTATAGCGTATAGCTTCTTGAAGCAGTACAGTGTTAAAGGACTCTTCGTACGATACCGGATACCTGAGATATATTTCCGATATATATCCTGAGATATATATCGTGTATTCGTTTGGCATAAAACGAAACGAACAAACGAAAGACGAGTATCGAAGGTTTTCGTAGCGTCTTTTGTACGTTCGAAATGTAGGGAATCTCGGTCGTCGAAGTCGCGTTAGGCTCGTAAGGCGGAATAACGATCGCGAGCGTAGAAAATAAAAGGACGAAGAAGGTGACGCAAATCGCGATTCGTGGTCGTTTGCCGCGTAGACGGAGAAACAGAGACGCCGTATCCATGTATGCGCGGAAAGAATATGAAATACTTTTGCTGCATAGCGGCCAAATCGAAGGTTCGTGGTATCGTCGACAGCATATCTCGGGCTAATCGATTGGTCACCTCTTCGACACTGGCAGCCGCGGTTCCGACTTGTCGTGGCTGAAGCGCGAGTAACGTGTTCAGGCAGGCGTACGTTTCCGCTTGCGCGAAGCTAATATCCGCGTTTGGATGCATTCCGAACATCGATGGGTCGTCGTTGAGGGGGAAGGTTTTCACGTACTCGATATAATCGTGGAACGTGGCCGTGTCTGGTAGCTGGAACGCGCGAAAAACGTTTCGTTGTTCGCGATTTGTCGTAGAAACGCAAGTGGATCTTAAATTGTATTACGGTTATTCCGATATAAACAACGGATAACGTCTATCGTACTGCTGCTATCGCGACATCGTTTCCGATACCGTTCGTACATCTTCTATTCCGGAAATTATCTCGAAGATTTATCTCGTAATATTTCGAAAAATATTACGTTTCCAACGATTTTCATTTTTTTAACCTTTCTCGAGGCTATCGATATCGGACGGATAATTTTCAGTTTCTTCGCGTCGTAAAACCACGCTACGACAACGATACACACTTGAACGTAACGTCCTTCTTCGTCGAATTGGTACGACGACGACAGAATCTCTTGCCTGTAAAAATCTCGCAGAATGGTTAGCACGCATCGACGATCCCAGTCGTCCGTGATTCGGCCGCCATAATTTATGTGACCAGCTGTGTATATCAACACCTGTTTGAACGACGCGAAACCATGAGAAATCAATTATGCACGTGTATCGATATAATACGAGCTTAAGCTTTTATACCTTAAACGGAACGATATCGTATTCCAAGAGAAACATGTGCAACTGCGATATGCATATCCTTAAATCACCGTCGGTGAACTCGTACGGTATATTGAATCCCAAGGAACCGAACTTTCTTCGTTCCAGCAGCACCGAGTGAAACAGACACAAGGAAAATACCAACCATTTGAAGTGGCCAACTTTCGCATGAGCAGAGTCGATAAACGTTTGCATCTCCGTCACTTGCGTCAAGTACACGCGAAACATGTTTGCCTGAAAGCGAACAACGCTTTTTTCTCTTCCGTCCTCCAAAGAATACTTTCCACGAGTTTGGTAGAATTCTACGTAAAGGATCGAGGAAGATATTCTTCGAAGAGAATGAGAAGAAAGAAGAAGGCGAGTAAGGTTTTCAATTTAAAATACCAGCATTTTGTTTACCTTTATTCCCCGGGGTGGTTCGACCGTCATTTTACTGCTGTTCTGAAGAATGCTGACGGGAAAGTCCGGCGAAGGTGCGGAGGTTAGCCATAAGCGAAAATCACGATGGTTTTTCGCCCGTGATAGACGCTCGACCAGCGAATCCAACTCCGGCATCCAACTCGGGGCCAAATGACAATTCTGCGAAAACGTATCCTCGATCTTTCGACTATTTCTTTCGTCGTGTCTATATTCTATACGCTGGTTTCTACGCAAAGCATCGGCTAAACGCCGAGGGTTTCGATGGATTCCAACTGTCTGGAATAACGAAGAGAAGAAGAAGCGACTACCGCTTCTTCGTAGAAGAGATTTCGTCTCTTTCGCCCGTTACCTACGCTTCGTTATCCTTTGCTCTTCCGCGTCGCGCGATCGAGCGAACCTTATCTTTCGTTTACCATCTATCCTACTAATTCTCGATGGTAAATTTGTGGGAAAAACTAAGATCACGGCTATTTAACGAATATCCTGCGCCTCTCACTCGAAAAGTATCTCCACGATATTCGGTGGTAATTCAACGAGATGAACAAATAAGAGACAGGGAACTCTTGGTTTCGTCGCGTTAATCGAAACGCGTCTCTCCGTATCTTTATCTCGTTGTCGAGCAACGATAGATTTGCTTCCTCCTCCTTTTCGCGTACGTACAGATATATCCCGAAGATAAACAGGCTATCATCCTCTTCTCTCTACCCCTGTCTGTTATCGTTCCCCAACGGTGTCGTCCTGTTTCTTTGAACAACGATATGTCCGTTCGATCGACGATCGCGATATTTTTCGGTCTAACTTTTCGAAACTTAAAAATTTCAACTTTCACCGTGATCGAACGCTTTAACAAACGCTCGATCTTAGTTTCTCTCCGCCCAATATTTATCTCGTATCGCGCGTTTCTGTCACACGAATTACGCGATTACGTTATTTCGAACGTTCGTTTCATCGATTTACGTAACACGATACACGTAGATAAACTCTGTTAAGCGAACGTAAATTACGATAATACGGGAAATTTAATCGCAATTGCACGCTACAACTGCTGGAAATTTATCATCATATCGCTTTAACCGAAACATTTCCTATCTACGTTATACGCGAATTACGCTTAAAACATTAAAACGAGACATTTTTCGCCGACGTAGTTCGAAACACGATATATAGGATTTTCGATGTTGGAAGGCGAACGCGATGTAACGCGGGAGATGGGGTATTTTGGGACGAAAACTCGTACTTTGCCGAAACCTACGCGTTCGAGCAAGTCGTTCGCCGTACTTTTACCCGTAAAACAAGCTATAAATTTACACAGATTAACAGGCAACTTTCGTTTCTTTGTTTCTGGAAGAAAAAGGAGAAGGAAAAGGAAAAAAAAAGTCATACCTGAAAGAAGCACCAGTAACCTTGCTCCGCCGATAACTTTAACATCGCTTCGGCTCTGGGACCTTGTCCCTGTCCGAGCGAGATAGCGTGCAATTTCGTGCTCATCTTTAACTTGTCCGCGAATTTGTACAGTTCCGCCGCGGGATCTGTGCCGGTGGACAAAACGAAGACAATGGGCGTAGTTGGCGAAGATTCGTGGTAAACGGCAGACAGTTCGGTAGTTCGAGGCTCGACGAATTCGTGGCCTAAATATTTGGCCAAGTACAGTTGCATCGCGTTGGTCACTTTGTCCGGTCGAAGACACTTGAGCAGCAACATCTTCTGAAAGTCGTCCAGCTTGGATCGCCATGGTTCTGGATACGCGGCTCTGCACGGGAAATCGATTAAAGCGATACTTGTCTCGGAAAATTGCTTCGACGTCTCAGGATTTAGAAACGCGCGAAAATCCTAGGAAATTCCTTTTCTATTTTCCCTTTTTCCTCTAAAACGGCTATTGATCGATAGGATCGAAAACGATAGTAATAGGATGGACAAAATTCTCCGATATTTCCTTTGATCGTAAACCGAAATACGTGGAACGTTTTGCATTTTCGTTTTTCGTATGCGTCATTTTTACGCGTTCGTTCCTATCTCGTGATAAACTGGTAAATCTGAAAATTGTTCCTAAAGACTAAATAGAGAGAGGGAGAGAGAGTTACTCACAGATGCGCCTCCTGAGCGTCGAACACCGTTTTGAATCGAGTCACCGACTCTTTGAAGAACTCGACGAATGTCCGAAAGCTTGGCAGATTCTCGAGCGCCTGAATCTCCTTCCAGCAACGCGGTGTAATCCATTCTGGCGCCGGGTTTTCACTTTCCTACGAGATAAAAAATTTTCTAGTATAAAATAGAGCGTGCCGAGTTTATTTCGCACACGTGGTCGCCTGCGACAGTCGGCGAATAGTTACGCTAGTTGTTTTCCATTCTAATATTTTGATTTTACCGGTATCCACGATACACGGATATTCGGATCGAACGGTGATACCGAATCCGAAAATTAGAGAACAAGAAGCGAGAAAATTAGTTTTCGCTACGTGTCACGCATCCTTTCGTACGTTTATAGGTTTGAAGGCACGAACCACAGGCTTTTCAGAAGCTAGTCGAATACGTACGCGTGTACGCGTCGGCGTTCGCTGCCACGGATAAAACGTTTACGTTCGAATAAAAGAAAGGGACGATCGCGTATGAAATAAAATTGAAACGGCCGATCGCGAAGAAGCGAGTCCTTTGGATAAATCGAGCCAAGCGACGATTTTAAGAAGGTCGGGGGATAAATTTGAAACAGGGCGATTCGAGCGACGAAAGAATCGCGTTTCTTACTTGCATCGGTTCGGCTCCCGACAAAAGATGCCTCCATTCGATCGCGTCGATCGAATCGTCGTTCATACGAATCCTAGCGCAAACGAGGAACGCGAAGTGAAGCTTGTGTTTTTCAAACAGACTGCGGCACACGTTCGAGAACAGCGACAGCATGAATTTCCCGTTGATATTTGCCACTCGTACTTGGATATCGGCTGAAAATTACCATCGTTAGATAGCGTCTGTAGAATCTAGAAGCGACGGTCGAAGCGTCGCGTGCACTTATTCGTCGATCACCGATTGATCGTATTTATCGAAATTGTTCGCTAACCGCTCTTTTCCGTCGCCTGTATGCTGTTGTTGAAGATGTCGACGAACCATTCGAGCGAGTACTGATACATCGTGTCGATGAACTGCAGATCGGAGAGACAAAAGAAGAGGATACGGGCGCGAACCGCCACTGGTATATACAGCGATCTGGTCGTGTCGATGTCTACCTGGGTGATCTCCGCCTCCTTCATCTTTACCTACGCGCGTTACTCTTATTACCGTTTATCGTTTATCGTTTATCGTTTATCGTTTATCGTTTATCGATCCCTCCCTCCTCTCCACCCGTTTTCTGGTTTTCTAGCAGTTTTCTAGCAGTCTAAGAAGGACGGGTGCGAGGAAGGCTTGGCCCAGTGTTACCGGGACTCTTAAAAGGTCGATCGACTCGACGATATTTGTAAGGGTTAAGGTCGAGGCAAACCTTGATCTGCTCGCTTTTAACTTTGGACGCCTCCAACGTGAGAATAAGATCCATGTCGTCGACGGCGGAACCCTCGGACACCGACAATCGATACAGAATCCTGTCTTCTATCTGCTGCAGCTCTTTTCTCATTTCGGCGTTCGATTCGATCAGAACGTTTCTCGCTTGCTCGAGGTCCGGTCGTTCCTGGATGGCGACCAACGACAGCATCTGATCCTCCAGACCTCTGTTACAGTCGATATTTCTCCATTTTAATCTCGCCAACGTTCCAACATCGATCGTTTCGACCGTTTGCCATTTCGCTAGAAAGGATTCGCCGCGGCTTACGTGGCGGTGAGCGCAAAGTTGACCAGCAGTATTTTCACGCACACTTCGGGCGTGTAACGCGGGCTCGAGAGTCTGGTGGTGAGAAAGAGCCGGAAATCCGGATTGTAGGGAACGATATTCTCGCCAACTTTGACGCACCATTGGCCGCCATGCTCGAACAACGATCTCAAGAGAATCGGGTCTAAGCCTGCCTCCAGCTCTTGGCCGACGTTCTCCACCAGGCAGGCTCTACCAAATCGCACGCAGGACTCGACCACGCGAAGCAGCTCTTTGTCCTTCATTCTCGCCACCGATATGCCGTTGCCCTTGTACTACTTGCCCGTAAAGCGTAGTTCCTTTAATTTATCGTCTACTATGTTCGATACGACAAATACGATATCGCTCGCTCGTTGCTCACCATCGAACGTATCCATTTGTTCGCTTGCGCTTGGGGGTCGATAAACAGCGGCCAGCGATTCGAGTGCATCGCCAGCACGGCGTTTTCCACGGATAGCGTATCTCTGGGTAATCCCTCGATTTGCCACCTTCTTATCTCCACTTGATCGCCCAAAGTGGATACGGGGTCGCTGCCCGGCGTGTGCGGAACCCCTTCGCCGAGAACCTTTTTCCACGACGATAACAGCGTCTGTCGATACGCGTCCGTAAAAGGTGTCAAATAGGCTATCGCACCTGTAATTGCGATTAAGAACGTCGAAATCTCTCGTTTTCCAGAAAACGGGCAAACCTTCTCTCGGCTTGCGAGCAAACGTACAGAAAAAAAAAAAAAAAAAAAAACGATAACAGCGTCTGTCGATACGCGTCCGTAAAAGGTGTCAAATAGGCTATCGCACCTGTAATTGCGATTAAGAACGTCGAAATCTCTCGTTTTCCAGAAAACGGGCAAACCTTCTCTCGGCTTGCGAGCAAACGTACAGAAAAAAAAAAAAAAAGAAAAAAGTGGAAAAGAGAAAGAGGAAAAAGAAACGTTCATACCGGAAGCTAGGAGGATATCGCCGACGGCGTTTTTCAACGACGTATTTAGTTCGAGCACCGTGGTGGTCCAACGTATCTGTTCCCCGGCGAGACCGTCGATCAACCTGACAGCTCTTCCCATCCTATCTTCGCAAAGCTGCTTTTCCCGCTCCAGTTCCGCTTTCCTCTCCTCCTCTTCTCGCAGAAGCTTTCGCAGTTGCTCCACGCCCTCCTCCACCTCTCTCAGTCTCTGTATCGCCATATTCAGCGTCTTCTCGGTCTCCGCGAGAGCCGCCTCGGCTTTCGCCAATGCCTCCATCTTTGGTATTACTTTCAGATTCACGAAATAGTAGTTGTACATCGCGTGCACCCACAGGCACAGCGAGTGACACGCCTTTGACACGTATTGGATCTGAAACAGCGCGATCTCGTTTTGCTCGCTGTGTAGCAGCTTTTCTCCTATCGCCTCTTTATCTCCCGACCGCTTTACGCGATTCTCGCTTTATACCGTATCGCTGTATAGATCGCTACTTGCCTCGTCTCTGACTGCGAAACACGCGAGAAAACTATGTTCTCGCGAATCGAACAATTTCAAATTATAGGCGTCGCGTAACGCCGCGGCGCCTATAATTTATGTGGCGATAATTTAGCCTTCGCGCAGTAAAGAGACTGGAATTCAGCGGCTTGGATCTCGGTCGGTAGTTTCTTTACGCGGAGGAAACGTCGAAGCCAACCGATTCCAATCAACGCGCGAATCGACCATCGTATCGAATCTCGAAAATTTCTTTTTTTTGTTTGCTTTTGCTTTTCTATTTCCATTTTTCTATTTCCTATTTCCTATTTTCTATTTTCTATTTCACGTAGAGTTTCCATTCGACGGAATATTTTTCGCTTAAATTTAAAAAATCTTTTACGCGCTGAAACTGCGCAACTACGGCGCGTACAAACGAACGAAACGCGCGCGAACCACCGGCACCTTATGCTCGTTTGAATCGTACCTTGGATGGTTGAAAATCGGGATTTTCGATGTAGGGCTTCAGCTTATTTATTATTTCTTCGGTCAGATTTTCTTTATCGTAGTTCTCCATGGTGTATAAAAAGTGGCCCGGATCCGAGAGCATCAAGCTGCCAGGTGTCCAGTAATCCAGTTTCGTTTCTGCCCCGAATCTTCCACCCCCCGGCACCTAACGTTCCAACGAACGCTACAAACTATTTCTCGAATATTCCGGAGCCGGAAATCGCAAGGAATTTCCGACCACCGTCCGCCGGAGGCAGACGGCGTTGGTAAATTTGAGAAAAATCGAGAACGCGGCAAAGATAAGAGAGCCAGGAATCCTGTTTTAATTCTCTTCCGCCTCTGGACGTATCTATCGTACCTCGTGGCGTGCCGTAATATTCGATCTACTCCAATAACGTTTATCTCCTTCGTGATGTATCTAGTCGAGTTCGGGTCGCGACATTCAACCGAGCGGACTTTTCTCTCGCAAAAACCTACGAACCTTGATCGGTTTCACGTTGTTTATGATACAGATGGCTTCGATGACGAGAAGCACGCCGACCGGTGGCCTTTTCATCGCCTTCACCTCGGTGATGTCGTTTCTGTTCAGGGCCTTCAAGCTCTTTTCGGCAGCGATCAACATCGGTCGTGCCTCACCTGTGGCAAACATCGGCTAGTATCGATCGAATCGGTCCGCACGGTCCAGGCACGAGCGTGTCGCGTTAACGAACAAACACTCCCGACGTTGTGCCATCGCTCGGTACGTTGCACGCGGTTGCGAAACACGCTTTTATCGATTCTACTACTCCTACTCGTGCACGCGCACGCAACAGTCGTCGAAAAAGTCGTCAAAGTTTTTGCTCTTTCACTTTTTAGAGAAAGCGAACCACGCGCGTAACAAGAAGCATCGACGTGGTCGCGTCTTCCGTTCGCACGATCGAACCACTCACTCAAATCGGCTTCCGCTTCGTCTCTGATCGCCTGATTCTCCAGCTTCATCCTTGCCGCTATCGCCTCTTGCTGCTTCGCCTGCGCTCGCGTCTTCTCCGCCTCCATCTGTAACGGATCATCGAATCTTTCACTCGCATATCCAAAGATAGAACGTTCCTATCGTTCGTTCGTTACCACCCGCCGTTACGTATTCGAAGCTACGATACTAACAGTGTCGACCGTGATCTTCTCGATCATTCTAGCCGTCGCTCTCGCCGCTTCTTCCAACTTTGGTTTCATCTCCGCGAGCAATCGCTGCATATCTTTTACTTCCGTTTCCGCGCTCGCCAGTTTCTCCAGACCTGTGCAAAACGATCAGCCAGCTACTACTCGTAACGAGATTACCTCTGCTGGCAAAGAAACGATTACGAACGTTCGCGTCATCGTCATTCAAAAATTTCTTTCTTCCATCGTTTTTACGTTATCGAGGCGCAAAAATCGGAGGCGCATCGGCTCTCTCGCCAAATATTCGCACGTCACGACAAACGTGTCGCGTCGTTTCGATGCCAGACCCCGATCGATCGTATTACGCACAGATAGAAATACTAATGAAATTGGCCAACGATTCGGTGAGAAATTCGAACTCGACGGAGAAAAGAAGAAACGTGGACGCGTCGTCGAACGGAAAACCACGCGGAATATGCAAATAAAACTGTCGTTCGTTAATCGCATTGGTTCGACTGTAATTGGCGAGGCAGCGACCAATTATTCGATTTAGCGATCGATTTCGTTTTACCCACGGTGCTTCGTTCGCGACAGCTCCAACTAAATAACGTTTATCGCCAACCTGTTCGTCCAACCGTATTCGACGAAGCGAGCTCGGCGATGTAATTTCATCGTTTGCCGTAAACGACGATGATTTGCGAAATAAGTCGCGACATCGAAAGGCGACGGAACGAATATCTCGTCGTCGAATAAAATCCTACTTTGTCGTAAAAGTTCCATCAAAGTGATCGATCTACGAGAGATTCGTCGTAGTGGCAAATTTTCTTTGAAAAATTACGAAAAAGTAAGTATAACCTTGAGAGAGAGAGAGAGAGAGAGAAAAATCGTAAAACGTCGATTTCTGCGATATAACGATGAAATGGAAATAAAAGAGAATACGAGGAGTGGAACGCAAACGGATAGGTTTAAAGTTGCGACGATAACGAAAAGTCTTATTTGAAGATTCGATCGCTGCGTAAAAATATTTGAAAATTACGATGGCGATAAACCGAATGGAACGTTAAAAATTAGAAATACGATTAATCGAAGTCGATCGTTCGGCGAAAATGGTTTGCTCCTAACAGATGACTTTTAAGGCTTGTTTCGTTGGTTCCGCGACCGATATTTATGGCTCGGCCGTAGTAGAAATCGATAACTCCAAGTTGCCACGTATAACGAGCTTTCGTCGGACGGGTTTCGTTTAATTCATCACCTCCAAAATTACAGCCACGGGTCATTTACCTTTGACCCTTCGCGGAAGCTACGCTTTCATCCTCCTTGGACGTTTGTCGTTCCTTCCGTCCTTATTTTCCTGTTAATAATTAAGGGCAAAGATATTTTCGTAGTACCGTTGGTTTATCGCAGCTCGCTAACCAACTTCCTCAAACGTGCTTCCATCATCCGGCTAAACGCACCGGATCAGGGATTCGAGATCGTAATTTTCAATCGAGAGTCGTACGTCTAAAACTTTGACCGGTCTTTTCGCGAATTAAGAGAGGAAAGCCCTCTTCGAAAAGCCCTCGGACGGTTAACGCTGTCGACAAAGTGTATCGTCGGTTTGAAGCGCGAACGTTGGCGTAGCTACGATTTCAACCGAGAAATCGTAAAAGAGAAAACGTCTTCTTTCGTATCGTTCGATGTAATTTCCAGCGGAGGAGCGTTCGTTTAAAGTTTAAAAGACAAACAGCTTGGGCGTTTGATTTAAACGGGTAAGCAGAGGCGTCGCATCGAGAAAGCGATCCGCACTTCGAAAACCCTTCTGCGCATTAGAAATTCTGCCAACGTCTGTTCGTACCAGGTAACGTAAAAAGCGATTCCAAGTAGGTAAGTTAAAGTGGAAGATTCTTGAAATTTCGGTGTCGCGTTCGCTTTTTTCGCGTTCGCTTTTTTCGCGTTCGCTTTTTCGCAGCAAATCGATCACCGTATTATCGCGTAAGGAAGGTAGTTTTAGCGGTTCTCGCGCGAATAATCCTCTACAAAAGGTACAAGGTGATCGACAAAGTTAAGTGGCTTTCGATCGTACATATACGTACGCCTACGTATACTACTACCTATAGCAGAGGATGTAACGTCGATACTTTTATATCGATAACTCGATACGATCTACTAAAACGTCCATTGACCTTTTAGTAAATAGTAAACCTTTTAGTAAAGAGTAAAAATGATCGTTGTTGAAAAAAGGAAAGAAAGAAAAAGAGAAAAAGAGATTCCAAGAGACGAGTCGGAAAACGAAAAAAGGTTGTAAATTTTTGATACGAACCAGTAGCGAGACGATCCGCCGCCGTTTGTATCTCCGTTTTCTTCTTAGCCAGGAGATCACCGTAGCCGGATAATAGTTCCAGATACGACGTGGGCGTAACGTAATTATACCGGTTCAGTTCCTGCGCGATACGATATTTTTCTTTTCAGTTGTCGGATAATACGAGCGAACGAAGCACGGTTCGTAGGATTTTCGCTACGTTATTCCGCCAACGATTAACAATCGGGCCGGTCTCGTCGACTCGGTCGCGCTGTGTTTCCCAATTTTACGAAATAACAACATGTCCCCGATACGCCTAGTTTCCTTTACGAGAGATTTACGAATCGAACGTTCGAACGAAATTTTTCTTGCCCCGTCGAACCCCCGTTATATTACTCGATTCGTTCTTGCTCGCTGCGGCTTTTACATCTTTTACGTTTCGTATACGAAACGCAAGTCGCTGCTTTCAACGGCGCGCGCGCGCGCAACACGTGCAAAGAAACGTTTGTTTCTCGAAAGGGACGAAAGAGGATTCTGTTTGGCGAGATTTCGACACCGCGCGATCATTGAATATAAAAGGCTAAAAGAGGCGCGTTTCGCCGATATTCTCTTCTTCGAAGTAACTTTCGATTCGGCCGTGCGTTAAACTCGTATTTCCGCGTCGCGTAAATTAACGTCGGAGCTTTGTAACGCAAGCGGTATAACGACGAAGAATTTTCCAGTTTTCCCCTCTGTTCGATTTTTCCTACTCCGACTTACCTTGAGAAACAGATCGCTCGCATCGATCACGCTCGAATGCATATATTGGCACATTCTTACGATCGACTTCAACGCGTCTTCGGTAATAGATTCGTCTTGTATCTCGGAGAGGAAGCGCATAGCGACGCTCTGAAACACGAACGCCAACAAGTACAAATCGTCGACCGAAGCGAAAGAAAAAAGACCGAAAAGTCTCGTGTCGTGGGAAATAATGGTCGCAGCGCGTACGAACCTGAAGCGCGGCTTCCGGCCACGGGCAAAACCAATCGATCGTGCAGCAGTTCACCAAAGCTGGAAACTGCCTGATACGCGCGCGAAACGTCTCGCCGATCGGGCTGAAAGTTCAAAAGGCCGTTGAAATTTGTATTCTTCGATCGACGAACGGGGGAATATACCAAAGTCGGTGGGAAAAGAAATTCGCAAACGAATTTACCGTGCAACGACGCACACAGGGTTCTAAGCGAGTCTTTGCAAACCGAAACAAAGCGAAAGTGGAGATTTACACGATCTAGGCGACAGGAACGGAAGAATAAAAATATTCCGATGGAATTGCGGCGTAAACGCGATTTAAGAGGAATTCTCGTGATAGCGACGAACGAGAGAAAAAAGGTGAGCGAAAGATGTACGTCACGTACGGATGAGGTCGTTTGTCAATTTCGAGGAAACGATCGATGGACGAAGCGTTTCGTTTCGCGTTACGAATCGTCCTTTCTCTCGCTTGATTTACGCGTCCGATCTCAAGGCCACGATAAATCAGCGAAACTCGCGTATAAACGTGGAAACGCGAAATTCTACCTCCGAATATCGAACTCGTTTTATTTGCCGTTCGTATCCACGACGAGATCTACCCGGCCGTCTCTCGTCCGTTCTCTTTCTCTCTACATATACAGCGACGGCCACGTATTTTATTGGCAAATTAAAATCATAGAAAATTCTACAGAGTCGTTGGAAAATCGATCGCTAATCGATCGGAAAATTTCTATTCCGTTTCGTGTAAAATGAATTTCCGATTTTCCGCCGATCAATCTCTTATGCGTGTAGGCGCGTACTACCTGATCGGTTCCATCCGCTATACGATCCTACGATACGTTCGATTTTCATCAAATTCATCGAAACGATCAATTTCGTTAGAAAGAAAAAAGAATATAAGAAGAAGAAAGAAAAAACTATACCTCATAGTAACGACCACGTGTAGGTTGTTACGCACAGTTTTCACGTAGAAGGAAAACAGGTTGCTTCTATTGATCTGTAGGCCAGCTTCCTGCACGTGGCCACGCATCGAATGAAAGATCTTTTCCATTTCATCCGCCTTGTAGATATTTGGTACGTCACCGTTGTTTAGCACGCTGTTCAAATCCTCTAGCATCGAATCGTCTTTTATCTGAACGACACGGCGAACAAATCATTTCTCCTTTCTTTATCCTTATCGAATCGCCGTCGATACCGTCTTAACCTAACGTCTTAAAAGCTAAACTCGAAGAAAAATTTCGCCTGCCAACCACGACTTTCACACGAAAGGTCGAAACAGGAAGAGGCAAACGATTACCATTAACGATACGTTGTCAAGCTTTTACCTTCTTTTCAAACACGCGTACTATTTATCGAACGGATTACGATCGATCGCGAGGGAAGCCCGTCGATTCGAACGGATAACAAACAAAAAATGGACAAATAGAAAATAAAAAGAACATAGCGACCACTATCGCTGTATCGTCCGTATACCCTGGAAATTATTACGATTCTTCGAACATACCTGAAAATTTTGCTCTTCGAGTTCGATCGCATCGATGATACGAAGGATGCGCGTATTACGTCGTATCGTATGAATTTCAATTATATTTTCGATATTTTCGACAAAGCAAAATTCTCGTAGCGATAGATCGAATAAAATAGATATTTTATAGATACGGCCAACGATCGATAACGAGATATCGTAATCTACCTGTGTGTCGGAAAATAAAAAGACGATACATTGGTTCTGTACACCGGCCTTCATCATTGAATTTTTAATATCGTCGCGCCAATCGCTCGTCGTGTAAGCGCTGCTCAGCTCTATTTGAAAACAAGCGTAATCTTGCATGTTCGAGGCTAGTCTCGTTAAGCTCTGTCGTCCTAAATAAGGATAACGATGCTTAACGATGTTCGAAAAGATGGCGGTGATACGAAGAAGCGTTCCTCGTCGATCGAGGATTTACCAAAATTAAGCTATCAAAAAAAAAAAAAAAAAACAACCTAAAGAACTCTGGGAAAAAGCTGGATTACGCGTAAAAAGCTTTTTCGAGCCAACCAAGTTTCACGATATTTTATCGATCGTTCTAAGAGTTTTCTCTTCGACAGCTGTCGTTTGACACCTTTGACAACCGTACGCTCGGCTGTCGTTACCACGATTTCTAGTTGCACGATTTCTAACGCAATGTGCGTGCGTTGGTTGGCGCAAAGAAACGGAAGAAATAAAAACGTAGAAAAATTTGACGAGCAACGAATCGTGCGAAACATTTTCTCTACGTCACCCGATCCTCCCATTCCCAAAAGCAGAGCGTTTCCTCGAGGCTGTCGTAGGATTCGATTGATCCTGCAGATATGATCCATAGCGTCTTGGAACAGTACCAGTTTCATGGGTGTCGTTGTCGAAGCATTGTAATCTTCCAAGAATTCCTCCAATACGTGTTCCATCTACGAGCAATATCGGTAACTCTTTACGCGTTACAGTGCATAGAGTCGCAAATAGATTCGTTGTCTAAACATTTTGCGTTATCGAAATCGTATTCGAACGAGAAGAAGAAACACGACCGCGTCTATTCGAACGAACGAATCGTTGGTTGCGACGGACGCGTATCGCTCTAATACGAATAAACACTTGCCTTCTTCCGATCGGTTATTTCATCGTACTGTTTGCTGGTTCCAACAAAGTCGCCGAAAAATAACGTTACGTCGCCGACGATTTCACTGGGATCGCACCGAAACTCTCTGCTCATCGTATTTCGCAAGAGGTCGTCGAACCATTTTCGGTCTTGGTCGTCCACCAAACGATCGCTGAACACTCGTACGTTCTCGTGGTACCAGAGTAACAATAATTTTTCACGACGCTGCATGAAATCGTTCGTTTCACTCGATCGTTGTTAACCTGTATCGGCTTTTATCGCATCGACGAGCATATTATTAACGCCGTTACGTCGCGTAGACACGTTTCGTACGGTTACGGTTATCCCTGTCGTTAACGTTCGTATCATTGGTACAAAGAAACACGCACGATACTGCACGAACCGCGTATTTTCTGCGTTGCAATAATCCGTTAAATTTATAAACGACGCGAAAGCAATAGAACGGGCTTTACCAACCTCTATTTTTGCCGGATTCATCATGAGCATTCCTTGGAACACTTTGCCGAGATCGCGAACGTTATAGGTATAATGAGACTTGTGAGGCGTCGGCAGCAACTGCTTGCATATAACGGTATATAAATCCAACGTCGAGTTCACAAAAGTGTCCAACATGTGTGCAAAGTGCGGCGTCACGGACAGCCAGGCATTCAGGATCGTTCCAAAGATGTGTCTCTAGCGTAAAAACGATCGGACGATTTTCGTATTTTTTCGTTAATTCGCGCTTTAAAATTCGTCGCTCGAACCAAGATCGTGACTCGGCTGAAAAACTTTGGCGCGTTTCTTCGTCAGAGATTACGAGACAGGTGGTTGGCTAAAATGCCAACTATTCGCGGCGACACGAACGTGGCGAACGAGAAAGATGAAAACAACGAACGGACTTGTTCGTTCTTCTTCGATACGTCCAACGAATGGATCTCTGGAACGGCAAATAAGGAGCGAACGCGTAGAATTTGAAAGAATCGTCAAACAGGATACGCGACTCCTACATATATGGTCGTACTTGGACGTTAATTCGCTCACCGGTCGTTTCTCGTTACTTTTGTCTTGCACGAGCTACGCTTCCGAAAACGCAGCACGGAGATTTTCCAGGTTTTTATGGAGAACAGTTGCATACCTGACGCGTATAAGTACACTCCCCGAATAGAAGGTAACGCGTGCCCGTGTCGACCTTGCCCGATCCGACCAATTTAAAACGTACACCAGGGGAAGAAACAGATTGGAACGGGGGCTGATGGTTATGGCCACTCGTTACTAGCGAAATCGGTGATCAAGATAAATTATGGCAGGCAGTGGCACGACTTACGACGACTAATTGCAGCGAGCACGAGGGAGAGGACAAATAGAGGCAGGCACCGGCGATACTTTGTCTCTTTCACGAGCCACGATTATTCCTTGTGGGCGTGGATCGACGACTCGATGGAATAAAACCGGATAAACGTCGAGGAAAATGAACGCGACTCGGCTGTGGTGGAACTTACCCATGGAAGTCAGCCATCGGCGCTTAAGGGGTTTCACGCACCTAGCACTTGGGGTGGCTGTATCGAAAAATCGATTTTACGGTCGCTTTCGTTCCAACATACGGTTGGAACGATCGAACAACGCCAGGAAAATTCCTATTTCCGATAGAATCTTCGTTCGTCCGATTAATCGAGATCCCGTTAATCGAGAGCGTAACACGTCGAGACGTTAAAACCTTCAACGCCAGACGTTAATCGTTCTCCGTTTGGTCTGGTTTCTTAATTACTTCCGGCTGTCTATGCGACGCGGTCACTGTAATCGTTAACCGGCTGAAAAGCGTCGTTAAAGTATTACCTTAGCGTCGTCTTCCATTTCCGGGAATGCAATGAAATGAAAGTGTCGCAACAGTCTGTCGGTTATTGGATTTCTACCGCCACCGGGCGGTCCCATCGCACCGACGAAATTGACATCCTCTATCCGGCTGAACGAACCGATCTCCTTCCGGTCGTACCATCCTGAAATATTTTCATTACCGCGGCTCGATTCGCGTAACAATCGCGGAACGCGCTAAATGTCTCGCTCGGTTCGCCGAAACACATTAAATTACGTTTCAAACGAATTACCTCGAAAGTCCATGAATTGTCGCAGCAATTCGATAGGAGGCTGAGCACCGTACGTGTCAAGAGCGGGCATGTTCAAATCGTCGATGAAGAAGATTTGTTGCCGAAGCAACGGTGGCCCGTACACGTCTTTACGCCTTTTCGTCAATTTTTCGTCGATCAAATCCTTTTTATCGCAACCGCGAAATAGTTTCTTTAGTTAGACATTTCGAATTTCGGATAAAAGAACCCGGCTATTTCCCGATTTAACGAATCTCCTCAATTTTTCTCCTTCGCACCGCATATTCTTTACGTTGTTTCGCGTCGGAAAGTACGACCTATCCCGTACCTGAGTCTGATTCGCGCTAGTTCTGGCAGAGAAGGTGATAAAGTCGCAAATAAACTTCTTCGGCATGTTCCTCGAAAGTTTCGCCGTTACGGTCAGCGTCTTTCCACTTCCGGTTGGCCCGACACACAGAGGGTTCGAGTTGTTGATCAACAGATAGCCGATCAGTGTCGCGCTTCTTACGCTGTCCATCGTCGGTATTTCCATGTCTATTGTCGCGATCGTAACGAAACGATTACGCACGGACCAAGTATCTTTATTTTACCACGTTTCGCTGTTTACCGGCAAACTTCATCTCTGGCGTGATGCTGATCGCAGCCACGTCGTCCAACCATTTGTACCATCTCGGTGCGACTGGTTCTTGGCCGTCGATCGGATCGGTGAAGCCTCCGTCGTGCAATCTACGGCAAACAATCGTCATTGAAACGGAGAAAACGAGGCAAAGAGAAGAGAGATAAAGATGTACACCTGTAATCGAACACCAGACCATCGTCGGGAAACGGCAAAGCATGGCGATTGTCCTTTTGCACTTTTCTCGTCCACTCGTTGAATATCAGACGACCGTTATAGTCGCTGGTAGCACCGAGACTCCAGACTGCAGCGAAAGCTGCCCAAGGTGACAGCAGACCGGCTGCAACGATACTATCGTCGTCTCCAAAGTGGCGACTGACTTTCGCCCGATAAACCCGATAAACCCGACAAACCCGACAAACCTGATAAACGCGATTAGTCGTTGCAAGATGGATCTACTTTCGTCGTTACATGTTCGTCGTCCTGGCGGTAATTATGCTCCCTCGTAATTTATCTCTTTTAGCCACGAGGGGTTCCAAGGTTACCGATTTCGTAACGCTCGCACGCTTAATTCTACGCCAACCAACTTTCCTATCGTTCGCTACAGAGATTTATCAAGCTTATCGCGTGCTTTCTCACGGAATATCTAATAGGTCGCGCAGAGATTCCAGAAATGAAAATATCTCGTCCCGCTACTTCCCACAAAATCGAACGAAATCGGACACGTAACGTAATGCTCGTTTAAAATATAGTCGCTCGGTGAAAATTTCGACGATAATCCGATAACGTTACATCAACAAACGTAATAGGAAAGGTTCTATATACGCGAAAGGACAAACTTTTCGCGACGGCTAAACGTTTAAACGGAAGCTTGCCGATATTAACCGATATTGCCGATTTCAACCAAGGTTTCGTACGTACGGTAGGTGGAGGCGTATCTTTGCTTTCCTTAGTCGAAACAACAACGCGATAAAGGCATCCCTGCGATAAAGAGAACAACATACGATAAAAATGCGTTTTCGCCGCTTTTCCGTTATTTATGCCACGCTAACTCCGATTGCGAGCGATCGGGTTTCTCGTTACGTTAGTAACGGTCGTAGGTAGCATCGTGTAGCTTGTAGGCGGTAGACGCAACGTACGTAGAATGTGTTATGTGGCAGATAGTGGTAGAGTCTACGAATGGTACGTCATAGATAGCGGCAAACTAGTAATTATTCCACGGTTCTACGCTGTTCTAGCATCGCGATGTCCACAATTTTCCCTCTTAACGCTAAATTAAACGCTAGAAATAAGCAAAGTTAGAAAAAAGACAAAAACGGTTAAAAGTATTTCAGGGGAATTCTTACGGATAAGTTGTTGGAAACTGGCACTCGGCGGAGGTTTCCCGTCTCGACCAGCCATCGGACCAATCCGAAAGTTCATCAAGTTTATGTAGGACTGTACCATCCCGGAATCGACGGTGTTTACGATTTCTCGTAGATCGTTGCGTAGAACTTTCAGCCCGGGAAATAAAAACTGCCTGGTTAATTCGGCGATTTCGTCCACGTATTCCGACATATTCTGTAATTATACGGTTACGTGCTAGCTACAACGCGTGTAAGTTTCGATCAGTCGTTCGAATGTTGCTTATCCGTAGACCGCTTACTTTGGGCAATCGTCTTAACCAGCAATTAACGAGGGGATCGAGACCTAAACCTTCCGGTTCCATATACACCATGCCGCATCTGATCATCAGGGTAAAGATTAAAATCGATTAAAATCCTCGAATTATCATCGCTACGCAACTAACCAGCTAGCGCTTTTTAAGCATTTTTTACCCATTTTTTTACGCTTTTTAATACAAATAAATAAATATATAGGATGAAAATAAATGTAAATCCAAATACGAACGTAAACACGCTGTTTCTTTCTTTCGTTGGTTCGCGTTGAGCGACGCTCGATCGAGGCTCGTTCACGTTCCGATTATATCGTACGTACTCGTGCGTTCGTATATCGGCCTATCGTCGTTTATCGCGTTAACGATCGAAAAGAGTCGTTAATCAAAGTTACGATTTACGTCGGTTATTCGGTTCTATCAACGATCCATCGATGAATTATTTTGCGAATTAACCTTGAAACCGTAGCCGGCGAAGCGACCCTCAGGTCGGCTACTTCGAACATCATCGTCATCGTTGGCAGGATCTTCATTATTTCACCGGACGTTAGACAAAGTTTCTTATTGTCGTCTAACACGGTGTTCATGTTCTCGATCCACAGCGCATCGACAGGTCCGTCGAAAACGTACCAACGTTTGTTCGAATCGTCCGCGGCTATTCCGGCTCTGAGCAACGTCGAGAAAATTCCATCGGTCCTAAGAAAATGCATTTCCTTTTAGTTCTCTCGACTGTAAGCGCCACTTTCCAACGGTAACGACTTCTATGGCGGCGGCATGCCGAAAATTCGAACGTAAAACATGACACGCACGGAAAGAAGTTTGTTCGCACTGCGACGCAATTTCCACGGAAGAGAATTTTTCTTCCAATATTTTCGCCTGTTTGTTCAAGCTCGAACAGACAAGCTCGCGGTAAACGGCAATCTCCGTTGTTTGTTTAAAATAGAAAAAATCGCGTTGCGTGATCCGCGTACTCGCCGAATATATGTCCGATACGTTCTCTGAAATGACGTTTTCATGCAACAAAAATACGCGGTAGCGCGAAACTGATTCTTTCGATGAATTTCGCATTTTTACGAAATTGCCCCTAAACTAGTTGCACGATCAGTCGCACGACGAGAAATAGCTTTCGCATTGGCATTCGAAAAACACGACCGACTGTAAAAAGGTTCGTCTATATTTAAGTAAAAGTAAAGTTTGTCGTATAAGCAAACGCTTGGTATAACACAGCGTCGAAATAATCGATAATACGAAAAGGCTAATAATATCTATAGAGGATATAGGCGTACCGCGTTTAAATTCCGGATGCCCGGCATCTTTCCGATTACACAGCTACCGATGTTCGCAAACTCTTGTTCGATATTCCGCCTTGCTAAGAGCGATATTTCTTTCGCACGCATGTACGCGCGATACAGCTCTCAAAGAGACGGGAAACTTTGTTCGAACCGTTATCCCGGTTTCGCTCGTCATTCACTCACCATTCACGCGTGTTGAGATCGTATTCGCCGTACAGCTGACCCATCGTAATTGATTTTGGATTCAACACATGCGTGATCACAGTCGCGAATGGTTTGCCGCTTGGCTGTAGCTGTCCCTTCAGTTTCGTGCACGCTTCCTTCAGAACCTCGTAGCACTGCGACAAACGCGAAAAGCACGTTAGCGTCGAAGCGTTAAAAGAAAATCTATCGATCAATTTCGTCGTTTCGTCATATCGCGTTACTTTCTCGCGTCACTTTCTCGCGTTATTCGGAGCAGAAAGCAGGCTGGTCGAGGAAGGAAGATATTTCGTTTAATCGGACGCAAGCGACTGCAACAAGGCGTAACGAAACGAACCAAGATACGCTTCTTTCTCCACTTCCAGGATATTGTATCTCCTATCTGTCATATCGATAAGTATACCTATATACGCAGAGAATCAAGTGCTTAAACGATCAGATCCAGAAAAAATATTATTTCAGCTCTTTTATACGTAGCGACGAAGAAACGGAACAGAAAATAATCCAAATAATCGATGATAGCAATAATAATATAGTTTGAAACAAATAAATATAAAGTACGTACGAGTACGCGAAGATACGCACGTTGTATAAGGATTCTTATAGGTGGCTCCGTCCAATTGAAAACAGCGTAGCATTTCGCAAGCTGCACGATCCGGGTTAATTAAGTTCGCAACGAGTCAGACCTTGATACAGGCAAATACGGGAAAATTGCGCAAAATGCCTCGTCAGAGATGCATAGGATCAAATAAGGTTCTTCTTCGGACGTTAAAGTATCTTTGCCGGTAATTTCCAGCGAAATGACGTTCCGTGTGTGTAACGACCTTACACGGTCCATTCGATGCGAAACGAGGAAGCGCGCGATGATCCGCTTTATCGAATTTCGAATATTGCAATGGAAAAACTTTCGAATCGAGAGAGAGAGAGAGAGAGAGAGAGAGAGAGCGTGGTTGCTTGGTTGCGCGTCGACTCGTTTCACTGCAAGTTGGTCCGTTATGATACGTGTATACTACTTTGCCAGATGTCGCCTATCGCTCGGCGAGACGTAATTTTCGTTTCGTACGAGTTGCTCGATCCGCCATAAGACGTACGCATTTACGTCGGTATCGAGATTGAAAGTGATCGCACCTGCGACAATTTGCTTGGAAAGCCTGGAATCCTGTAAAATTCGGACCACGATTTTCTCATTCTACGTATCGTTAGTTTACGTTTTAGGTTTTCAATGACATACGGCGGCACGATACGAACCGTATCCGCGACCGATAGAAGGCAAGCCAAGGTCGGAGAACGCGTGAATCGCGCGAACGAACGGATGTCGCGCGTCGTGGCTTCGGATGCCGCTGGCACGGCGTCGCGTCGTTGCGTCGTTGCGTCGTCGCGTCGTCCAACGGCCCCCCGAGAGAGCTTGCGAAGCGCATGCGAAGGAATTCGATAGGCGGCAAACTCGTCGAAACCGTGAATCGTGTTTCCAGTTTATCCGACGTCGTTTCTCGTTGCACGACGCTCCGATACCGCCGCTCTCGTCGACCGTTTCTCCTCGAAATATATCGCGCCACATGAAAAACCTAGATTACTTCGTTGAACCATATAATTGCCATTAATTTAACCACGTTCTAAGACAAAAAGAAAAAAAAAAATAGAAAGAAAAGAACAAAACCGTATTTCAGTGATTTCGAGGCAAACGAAAGATCTCAGTCTTCTCGTCATACGTATAATATAACGATATACAGAATTTGTACGTTCGATCGAAAATCTACGTGTAATTTAAAATCAAATTCCGCTTCTATCGGCGATAGATTTAAACAGCGACGGTTTCGATCAAGTACACAACGAAACAAGCTAGCGAATGAAAAATATTATTATCAAACAGCCGAACGTTTGCTCGTACTCGTCGATGCAATGGTAAAAGACGATACATGGTAGGTAAAAGTAGCGTGATCGGCTTTGCGCGCGATCGACATCGATGAAATCGAGACCGACCTGCGACGGATCCGAACGAGTCGTTGAACGTACGAACGGCCGCGTCATACACCGCGTCGAGATCGACCACCGAGTCGAATAATTAAAATATCGCGGGATCCTATGAAAATGACAGGATCCAGGATCAGACGCTATCCTAGCCTTGGTGAATCGAACGACGCGTTAGATCCTCCGTGTGCACGGAAATGAAGCAAAACCGCCTTTTTTTTTCTCTTCGAATTTCTATCGATACGCTTGCTGGAACGTTGTCGAAACTCGTACGAACTAAGATGATTACGACGCGTTCAACGTTCGATGAAACGCCGTAGAAAACTCTCGGAGAATAGGGGGAAAAAATCTGCAATTTCGAAACTACTTTCACGAAAAGAAAAAAAAAAGGAAGAAAAGAAGAAAAGTAGGCGGGTTATGTGTATTCCGATGAAATTTTCGATTCGCAACCGTGTGCGAATATCCCGGACGACGGATAATATCGCGAAGTGGAATTTACGCGAAGCTGTAATCGGTTAGCTTCCTGCACGATTCTCTCTCTCTCTCTCTCAACGAGAAGAACTGGAACGCCGCTGGCTCGGGAAAGAAGAGAAACAAGCATCGAAACGGAAAAGTTGACCCACGAGACAGGAATAACGCGGAAACAACTTGGCCCGGAAGAAAGGAATTTCAAGTCTGCCAGCGATAAAGGTTGGAAAGCGGGCCGAACGAGTCCGTTCGGAGTAAAAAGCGCAACGCGTAAAATAGAAAAGAACGTAAGCAGAAAAAAGACGAAACGCTGAAAGAAAGGAACTGGCGTTGCTCGGCCAGTGTTCGCGCAAGCTCGCGAATCGCTCGAACAGAGAAAGCTGTCGCCGTTGACTCTCGAGAGATTTCGTCGGATACGAAGATAGTTTTCGGGCAGGCTATCCGATCGATACTCGTCTCCTTCAGTTGCATTCCACTTTCAGGTATTGGCGCATCCAGCGGCGCGATCGCGCTTATCTTACCATTCCACGGAAACCGACTCGATCGTCGAACGACGACCATCCGAACGACCATCCGAACGACCATCCGAACGACCACCCGGACTCGCTGGAATTCATCGAGCGACACGCGTATTCCGATCGCACCGACCATCGTCTTCCGTGCTCTGTAGCGCACGGAAACGAAAGTGACGCTCTATTTTATGGTAATTAGATAGAGGTGGAGATAAGGTTTCGTAGGCCGCTCGAAAAAATACGCAGCGTGATATACGGAGGGCGTAGGATATCTTGGAACGAACTATTTTCGTGACTACTTGGTCGCTCGTCGACAGACTCCGAAAGGCGAACACGCTGAAACGCCACAGGCCTCGAAGAACCTTTCGGACCAGACCACCGATCTTTCTTCTACCATCTAGATCCAAATTACCAGAGATTACCTCGCGGCCACTTTTTTAAACATTCCGCGATATCGAGACGAAGATCCGTTGGTGAAATTCTGAGGCGGTTATTTCCCATCGGCGAATTCCGAATTTGCGAACGCGATGCATATCGAAGGCCGACTAGTCGTCGGTCGACCAATTACTCGCTAAAACGTTGTCCGTGTCGATTGGAAGGATCGAGAGACCAGTCGCGGTATCCGGCGATACAATCGCGGATACGTCAGTTTGGTGGAATAATCGAAAGATTTCAGAGATCTAAGAATATCAAAGTAAATCGATCCGTGCCACACGTACGCCACCAGTTAGAAACATTCCGTGTTTATTGACATTGTGTGGGATTTAAATCTACGAACGAAACGAGAGGAATATTTTTTTTCAACAGCTAGTTGGAAACACTTGTCACTCGTTCGCCAGTTCTGAATCGAACGTTCTCAACCGAATTTACCTCCGCACGAGTGGACAGATATTTATAATATTTCCTACTTTCACGAACAAACAAACGGACGACCGTCGAGAGAATGGACGAAGAATTCGAGGAATTTCAGGAGATATTAAACGTTACTGAAAACCGTCGATCGATATCCGAGAAGAACTCGAACCAACAAGTTTAAGAAACACCTTATATTCCTTCTTATGTTCGAAATTGGACGATCCGTTGTCGTCGAAAGTCGAACGTTTTCGATCCGATCGTTCGTCCTGCCCCAGCTTCCGTTATCACGCGAATCGTCTCCGTGAATTTAATAAACTTTTCTCGTTAGATTTACCTTATCGTCGTGCAAGATCGTGACACGATACTGGCAGAAAAACGCGCAAGAATGCTAACTAAAAGAGTAACCAAGGTAATCTCGCGCGGACATAGCGCTCCGGATAGTATTCCGAACTTACGTTGAATCTCTCGGCAAGCTGGATAATTCGTTGATTGGAAATAATCAGGAAAATTGGTTAGTCGCGATCGTTGTTGGAATATCGTCGGACCGATAAAAATTTCGAGTCGGTCGGCGAGCGAAATTTTTAAACGACGAACCGATAACGGAGAGACGGGATCGTCGGATCTTGCGATCGGTGTTGCGAAAACTCGAGCGAAGATCGCGAGTGAAAATAGAAAATGGAAATCGAGGCCGCTTCGAATCTTTCGTAGAGAATCTTTCGAGGCAGATCGGCGCGTTTTATGGAAAATAAGAGAGGAAAGAGATATAGGTAAAGAGAAGGAAAGATGTTGTCCGTCGCGTCCACGTACAATCCACGTACGAGATGCGGCGTTCAGGACTCCTCGAGCGTAGACGTATCTGCACGTTCCCGACGGTCCGCCGCCACCCCAACCACGTGGGTCAATTTGACGCATTACGGTTACAGAAACAGAAGCTTCGATTCGAGCCTAGATTTCGAGGAGAAACCGATAGAAGCTTGTCACGCTCTATACTTTCTACTGGATTTCTTTCATCAGTACTACATTCCCTCCATCATTTTGCTAGGCTTGGTAGGCAATCTGTTGTCCTGCGTCGTCTTTCTAAACACACATCTGAGAATACGAAGCTCCAGCTATTACCTGGCCGCCCTGGCCACCGCCGACTTTGGCTTCTTAGTCACTTTGCTTTTAGTTTGGTTGAACAACACGCTAGGATGGAAGGTGTTCAATAAAGAGGGTTGGTGCGAAACGTTGGTCTATGTGAGCGCCGTCTGCAGCTCTTTGAGCGTCTGGTTAATCGTTGCGTTCACGGTGGAGAGATTCATAGCTGTTCAGTACCCTCTGCACAGACCTCATATATGCACTATAGCCAGGGCAAAGACCATCGTGCTGGTGTTGGTGATCTTGGCTTTGGCCAGTCATTCCTACTCCTTCGTCACGGCCGGAGTGATCAACAGGGACGGTGAGGATTATTGCGATCTGAAGGTCGAATACTTGGAGACGATGAAGATAATCAGCATAATCGACAGCATCGCCAGTCTAATCGCGCCGCTCGTACTCATCATCGTCATGAACACTATGATCATGAGGAACTTGTTGAGGTTCAGCAGACGATTCAAGCAGTCTTCGACCACGTCCACGGACTACCCGAGCAGAGAACAGTCGGACATCAATCTGAATCAGATTCCGGTGAGTGAAAATCGTTCGATCGAAACTGATCGTCCGACGAGACGAGACGGTTATCGAGAGATTAGACCGTTACGTATCGCGATTACGAGATAAACTTAGTAAATTAGGTTTCCATCGTACGTCGTACGTACGCGTAGGGTCGTTCTCTAGTTCGACTCTAGTAACCGTAAGGTCGTTCGATCCGGGCAAACTCGAACGTTAATACGAAATCGATGCTAAACGTTAAACATCGATAATTATCGGTCACACGTACGAACGGTAACTACGCGACCGGCGCCGCCGCGTACATCGGCTACAATTTATCCCACGCTTCCGTCTTCTTTCGTAAAAATAATTCGCTTTCAAAGTCGAGTATTTAAGTTATAACTCGCGCGTTATAACTCGCGACGTTTCATCCTTTTCCATCTCGTTACGATCGTTTACCCGATCGTAAGATCGTAAGAACGTACATCGTTTCACTTTCATCCTACGAACTTGGCTTTTCATCGGACCGCGCGTCGATCGTACAAAGTTATTCTTAATATCGTTCGATTTCGACTCGATCCAAGCCTGTTTTATATTATTCGTAATAGGAAAGTCAAAGGGAACCGGTTCTATCGCGAGAAACGACGATACTCCGACCAATCTGCAGACTGTAACGATCGAAATATACTCGAAACGTCGTCCTAAACGTTCCGAACCTATCATCGACCTACTCTTCGAGTCTGTGCGTCGGCACGCACGTTGGCATCGTTACCATTCTCGACGCGGTTCTTTTTTACAAAAGCTGTTCGCCCGAACAAAGAATCACGCGAGTACGGAAAATATCAAGTTTACGTTTGAAACGGTACGTACGTATATCGGAATCGCGAATCAGTTTTTCGCTCGCGAAAGCGCCACAGCTTCTTGGCTAACTTTCCCTTTCGAGAAAAACGTTTGACACGCGCGCGTGTATTTCCAGCGACCAGCGACGAATCGAACGGGGAAAAAAGGCGACGCCCTCTCATCGTCTCGTTCGAAGATTCGACGGTTAATGGACGTCGCTATTTTCAATGCACGCCGTCTTCGCGCTTGGCTTCGGTCTCGTAACTGGACTGTATTTTTGTTTTTCTTGCGTGCAAGACAAACATCGGCGGTGAAATGCACGCTTAGAAGCGTTTCCCTCGGGCTCCACTTGTTTTTCGAAAGAAGCTCAAACGTTCGAGTTATTTTTTCTAATCCGGCACGATGATGTTCGAATAATGTGGTTCGCTAACCTAAACGTTTCCCGTGGATTAAGTGTTCCGACCGAAGACATTTATTTAGATACATAAAATCCCAATCGGACCAGAGGATCGTGCGTATACAGAGGGAGTAATATATTACACGGTAGCCACGATAGGTGCCAACTTGGACCGGCTGTCTCAAATCGATTTTCTCCTTCTCAACGCAAATGTGTTTTCAATCGCTCAGAACCTAACGAATACGCATATATCTTCCTCTTAAATTTGCTCGATCCTTTCGAACCTTTTACTTCTCCTACCTTTCGCTTACAATCGGCAGACATCTATACTATATACTAAACTATACTAAACTATACTATACTATACTATACTATACTATACTATACTATACTATACTAAAATATATTATACTATACTATACTATAGGCTGAAATTAGAAAGGAGAACGAGATTAACTCGTATCCTCCGATACGACATCTGATCCTAGACGTTAACGCGACTTTTTATTATCGTTAACGGGCAGTCAAACGGTACACGATTCGCGTATTTATTACCTTCGCTGTTTCTTTCGTTCAAAAATATGTATTTGACGCGTTCTTCGTTCGAGCCATTTATCCGTGCCAATTTATCCGTCCACGGAAAACATAGATCGAATTGCGTTAAATTATATCGATTCGATCTGACAACACGGCCAACAACGACTAAAAACAGAGAAACTCGTTATAACTTTGCAACGAGCAAACCAACGCAAACGTCGAGTTTCGCAATAGCGTATAGCCAGAAAAATTAGATTGGTTCGAGTCTATGAACTTTCGACGAATCGTCGCGCCGCTACGCGCAAAACGTTGTTCCGAATTGCCGCGTCTCTAAAGGACGCTACTTCAACGTTATGTAAACTTCGAGATAGTCTGCCGCGTTTTCGGTAATTTAGATTTTACACGCGTGAGTGAACACGTGTACATACGCGCGAACGAACGTATCACGAATTCCGAAAATAGTCGATCCGTTCGACCGATCCGATCCGACTGTGGCTTGTAAAAACGTTCGCGACAGAACGGCGTTTCTAACGTTCGTTCGATTCGAATCTTCCAATTTATAGCTGCGTCTGCTAAATCGAATGGATCGCGTAGAACACATACGAATAACCTCGTAAGAGTTTAAAAGCGTTGGCAAGCATTAGGTAGCTTAGGTTGGCATCGGGGTAACGTACGTTCGCGATGCTACGTATCCCGAATTCGATCCATCTTTGTCCGTTTTTCCTCCGTTTTCGTCCGTTCGCGGACGCGTCTAGCCAATAAACGGGCTAACGACGTAACAGGCAGATTCATCGCCGCTGGTTTCGCAAAGTTTTACGCGATACGATTATTTGACGCTGTGCGATTTACGATTCGATACGCGAGATATTGCGTGCAATTGACCGTAGTCTTAAAATGTAACTATAAACGTACTCATAAAAAATACATATATATATATATATATATATATTCGTGTCACGCATCGTGTGTAAGCGAAATTTTATCTATCTTTAGCCGTTACAAATGTATAACGTGCCATCGCGGAGCGACGAGCGAATAATAACAAGGAATCTTGCGTGGACGTAATCCGGCAACAGAGTGTGATAGCAAGCTGAGAGAGTAGCGTGAACTTGATTCAACGTCCAACGATACTTTGTTATCGCAATGGAACGGAAAGAAGGACACGGAAATACGGATACGGAAAAGAGGAAGAACAAAAGAGAGAAAAAAGACGGCGGTCCGTTCTGGACCTGGTAACGCGCATAGCAGCAAAGGCGGCTGACAAACCAACGCGTAGCTTGCAATTAGATTCAGGGACGCGACGGAGAGCAAGTAAAAAGACGTATTTGCGATGAAAGGATGGTAACTGGGCTGGCTAGACGAGCATTTTACGACAATTCCACGTTGATTCGCGTCTCTTTGGCTAATCTATCTACTTTGACGTAAGTAGAGACCCGGTATAAATCAAATCTTTTTATCTTTCACGCGTATATAAAACGAAACGTCGATTTAGACGATTTATCCAGCGTACGGTAGTTGCATATTCCACCTGAGCTCTGCCAGACGTACTCTGTTTGCTCGTCCTTGTCGTCGATACACAATTATCTCGTTGAAATTTCCAACGTTTTATTTCGCCGAAGCATCGACTAGGAGCGGTGAATTCAGCGTTTCGTATTTTCTCGGAAATTCATAAAAAAAAATAATTCTCTTCGATATGGTTAACTAGACACGGCGCAACTTGATATCGTTCGAGCCAGAAACGCTACGGACTTTTCGAGCCAACTGTAATTTTCGATATAGCCAACGTACGCAAAAACCTCGTATGTGTGTGTGTGTATGCGTGTCTGTGCGTGTATCGGAGAAAAAGATCGAGGATTTAGAAGGGCAGACAAATGGAAAATCAAACTTTCGAAAGAAGAACTTTTCGAAAGGTAATAGAATGGAAAAATGAGAGGCGTAGCGTTCTTCGAAGAGTGGCGGGTTTTCCAACTAATTAGGTCGTAATGAAAGGAACGAAGGGAAACGATCACACGAAGGCATAACTGTTTCTAGGTGGTTTAAATATATGTACGATATCACCGCAAGTAAATTAAGGTGTCACGAAAGACCGTTGTTCTCGCATGCGAAATTTTATTCCCGTTTGCGACACGGAATCATCGGCGCCGGACCAAACGCAACGACGATCGATCACCGATACGAAACAGAATGGCATAATTGCTTCTCGAGTTCTCGTTGATTTTTTCCCCCTCTGGACTCGTCTTCCGGTGGTCGGTAACCGCGAATCAGCTATTTTCGATCAACGTATAAATATCTTCGGCTTGCGTAACCGTCGCCATTCATCTTTGCGGAGTTTTCGATCGCTCGGCTACGATACGTCGATCTGCGTCGTTTTGCTCCGTAACCGGATCGAAACGTCCTTCCGTACAACGAACCACGCTGCCACGATCGTTCGAAGATGCGAATTTAACGACAGCGAATCGCTCCCATCTCTATGGATATTCTCTGATTCGATATTCGAGCGTAAACGGCGATTGCTCGGCACGACGGTACACTTTCATTCGTCGATTTGTCTTTTATAATAGTTCGCTTGTCTTCGACGGTACGACGAATCAATGGTAGGTGGATGCATGGGGGCGGGAACGGTGCCGAACGAATCGCTAAACGATTTTATTCTTCGCCGCAACGCGCACTGATATTCGTTCGAACGCGATAGCCTCTTCCCATCCTACCTCTGCCAATGTCGCGATAAATCTGTCATTGGCAGAAAATTATCGAGTGCTTCTCGATAAATAAACGGGGCGTAGCCACGTGACTCGTGTTATTACACACAGAAATGAAAAAGCCGTCGACGACGAAACGAAATTGCCTTTTCAAAAACTGGTAATTAATCGCGTTCTTAAACACGGTTTCTTTTAATTTGATTCGTTTTCTGAAACGCAGGCTTCCCCCAACGAAACGTTGCGTCGAATATCAAAGCTTTCTTTCTTCGATATTCAAAGTATTACAGGTGTATGCGTGTGCGTATGCGTGTGCGTGTGCATATGTACGTGCGAGAAATATTCGCTACAAATGAAACGCGTTAAATTCGAAACTCACGGAATCGGTAATTTCGCGTTAATCGCATCGACTATCTGACTATTGACTTTATCGTTACGTTAAAGCACGTAATATATTTCGTATTACGCGAACGTAACGTAGGATTAAAGAATCGTACGGAGCGTTTTGCTATATCGGTTAACGGAATAATCAAAACGAAAGCAACGAAACGAATGGTTTAGGACGCGTGACGCACGATGTATTAAGATCGAGACGACGACCGCTCGTACGTTGCACGAGTACTTACAATCGCAACACCGTTTTATCGATCCTGAAGCAAAGTTAACTCGACGATCCGAACGTACTACGTATGTGTATGTGTATGTTTATGCGTATGCGTATGCGTACGCGTACGCGTACGTTTCGTGTCAACTCTGTCGGCGATTAAATCGCATTTAACCGTATTTAGGTTACATCGGACTATGGCGTTTAAATGAAATTACAGCGTGTCAGTGCGTCGGAAACGTGGACTGCTTAACGAATGGCTAACGACGAGTTTGTCGATCGACCAACCGACCAAAATCTATCGAACGATAGAAACTTGGGAGAATGAGAGCAACGGCTGTCAGGAAACAACGCTAACAACGATCTCGGTCGACGCTTTGTTAAATGGAAATCGAGAAACTGGCAGGAGCATCGATCGTTGAGACGTATTACGCGACGGTTTAGCTTGCGAATATAACGTTATCGTAACGAGACGACAAATGGAATCGATTGGACGACAGGAGCGTGACGTCGCGTGATGTCGCGTCAGGTCGCGACGACCGTGTGCATCTACATCGTGGATATCGTGTTCCGTGCAATTTCGTTTCCCGCAAAGCTAATTCGAACCATCGAGGCGGAACTCGTTGAAAATGAAAAGAAGAAGAGCGCTTTTCTAGAGCGTGGTTCGTTGCCAAGCGCAAGAAACAGCAGGTTGTATTCGCGCGTGTCGTATCGGTGCTATTACGAAAACTCGAAGAATACGCTTTTCTGCTAGATCTGTTTTCCTCTTCGAGCTTCCGTTTGTCGACCGAAAATCGTTCGTTCAAAGGTTTACGAACCAAATCTGCCCGTCTCTTTCACGATGTTCGAATCGATTCGTAAAAGAACGAGTATCGCGCATTCGCTCGCCTAATTAATTTCGTTCCAAAGAAAAAATATCCGTAAAGCTTTCAGGTTGCTTCGATTGCCTTCGCGTTTTATAATCCTCTTTCCTTTAACGGATGGGTATCCGTTATCGACCAGGCGATAAATTTTAATTCGCTTCCAACGAAATACGCTCGGCATGGGGAAAAGCGTACGAGGTGCCGGCGGTATAGCACTGAAATCTACGGTATTCATTAGCGGCGTCACTACGGCAATTATAATTTACGGCCCCCTGCTATATTCCGTTCGACATAGTGTCACGCTTGCACCTCCTTATTCTCTTATCATAAATTATTCAAATATTCTGCGTTTCCAGGGTCACCCGATGATATACCGGCTCACTTTATCAACGCCACGCGCCGCTCTAGTCCAAGTGGGACGATGATCGAATCACGTATACTCGATACCCACACACTCTCGCAGTCGATATTACCATGAAATCTGCATAAAGCTGGCTGATTTCACACTTTGCGTGCGCTTTTCCGTCGACTCTACCAACGATATCGCTTTTTTTTAACGAGGCGCCTCTTTCGATAGACCGTGACCCGATAAGAAAAAAAAAAAAAAAAAGAAGAGGAGAAGGTGTTTGATCACGTTGGACGAATTTTGCGAGACTCGTACGTTTCGCGGCACTAAATTATTCGTTCTATCGTTCACGAATGTGTTCTGGATTAACCGATCGAAGAAACCAACTCTTTTCCGTTCTTTCCTCCCAAAGAATCGATCATACCGCGATACACGACCAAATGACCGAACGAAAAACCGTTCGACGATTAATAAATACGATGCAAATTTGCGAAAAGAAAACGATGCAAATAAAGAGACGGTTCTTTGATTTTGAGTTTCGGGATTCTTCTCGTTACGATAACGTTATAAAGCGTAAAGGGGAAGAAAAGCTGTTACAAGAAGCGGGGCTCTGTCGCGAGAAACTCTCTTCGACGCTTCATTCCTCGCGTTTGCATCTTTATTTTCTACCCTAATTGAAATTCTTCGTTCGAATCAAGCTCCCGTTTCGTACTTTTGCGAATATTCGTTTTAGACGGTTAAAGATAGGATGCCGTTTAATCGAACGACGCAATTTTCCGAACGATTCGCAAAGATCGAACGCGATGCTCGTTCCTCCGATCGATACGCAAACTCTGCTTACAGACTTATACGCTAGACGCGTAAGCGGCGAATCGTGTCGTAACTTGACGACGATCGTCGTTTTCTCGGACAAAACGTTTGCCGATTCCACAGCTGCGATTTACGTCGAATAATCTAAAACGTTGTACAAAGATACGAGAGACTGTGACTTCTATGTTCGATCGTTCTCGGTGAAAATGCTACGATAGAAAGCGAATAAAGATGGACGCGTTTGAACGAAAACGGTCGCGTCGAAAGTCACGCGACGCGAATTCTTTTCTTTTCTACGATAGGGAAACACAAATTTCCCTCGCATTCTCCTTCGTCTCCTAGTCGACGAGGCGATCAAGTCCATTCTCGCGATTCATCGTGATCGGGTGTAAATAACTTGGACGAGCCGTTGGTTAACCTACATTCTCCTCCCATCGTTCGGCTCGTTCGCGCGATATCGATATGCCCGTTCAAGTTGCAAATCGTTACTCGCGCTCGGAAACCATGCCACTTTTATCCACTTTTGTCCGTAGCGTATCAGCGGCCAATGTCCGAATCTATGTGCGCGACAATTGCAAAAGTAATTCTGCTCGCTTTATTTCCTACTTTTTCTTCTTTATTCGCGCAAAGTTGCTGCCGTATTTTCGCTCGAAGCGGACTCGAAATAGAAGACGAATTTAATCCCGAATCGTGCGTACACCCTAAAAAATATCAGCATAAAATACACCATAAAATGGAATCGAATTCTCGGCCGATGACTATTCGCTCGAGATCAACCGAAATTTAACCGAAATTTAACCGAAATTTAACCGAAACCATGGCAAAACGATTTTGCTTCGGATATAGCTCCGAGATAAATAAATTCGCGTTTCGATCGAGAGTTTGCCAACAACCGTACGTCGACCGTACCTTTGACGCAAATACCTCATTAGTCGTAATATCTATCGTTTAATCCGAAGCAAGGATAAGTTTTTCTCGTCGTACCGTTCGACAGACAAAACAGCATTTAAGGTGATTACGATAGATGAGACACGCGTATCGCTTATTGGAGGATCGTGGTTAAGTAACGCGTTCGTGACCAGCATGGGAAACGATACGGTAGCCCATCTAACCATCCCGATAATAAGTAGGATAACGTTTCAAGAAACTGATATCGTGGCTGAAAAATTATTGGCTTCCCGTGGACCTTTATTGCCAGCAGGTTGTCTCTCGTCGTAGCGGTGTCGCGTCGCTTAATCGAATCGGCTTTCACCCCACCGTGTTGTCGCTTCTAATTCACGCGTACACGCCGGCGCAGCTCTAATTTTACTTTTCGCTACGTTTTAAAGCTACAAACGTCGCGTTAGTGAAATCGCTTTCATCGTTGGTAATGTTGTTGGTCGGTTTTCAGAGTGCCGGCAGCAGCAACAACGGCGCTGGCGGCATTAATCTGGGACCAGTGGTCGGAGGCCGACGGCCACCTTCGCAGCAATCGTTTCACTCGTCCAAGAACAACCATTCTCATCACTCTCGGCATCAAACCACGTCCGCGCCGTCATCAACCCCACGAAACGCTTGTCAGTTACCCGAAATAGCAACTCGCTGTATACGTAAGTACACACATACGTGTATCCTTTGTGTCTACCCATGTGCAGATACGAAGAAAGCGAAGCATCTAAAACAGGCCAAACCACACGGTCGAATAACTCGCCTATTCTCTGCCAACTCTAGAATCAAGTCCGTGAAACGAAACTCGTCTCACGGTGTACGAAATTGGACGTCGATGTCGATGTCGATGGTCCGATCTGATTCGATCTCCTATTAAACGTCGTTAGTCCTGACTCTCCTGGGTCCGCTTCAAACGCAACTGGTGGTTTCATCGAGCGCGTTGGTAATTCAGTTTTATAGAAATTCGAGGAAAGAATTTTTAAGATGGATCCAAGCAGGGGCAGGCTGCTGCTTCTTTCTCTTTTAAGATTAACGATTAATAAGATTAACCGAGATGGAAATTCGTCGGACGAAGCGAGGTTCGTTCAACCTTAACTACGACAGCCGCGTAATACTTCGATTCTAGTAGCAAGCAAAATTTAGTCGAGTATATCGGTAATTAGTTTGACGTTTTCGTCGCTTTGGTGTTGTTATCGCGGAAAGGAACAGACTAGACTAGCGTAAAGCGAAACGGAACGAAAACGAATCGTGCGAACCGTAACGTTTCGTTAGGGCGACGAAAGATTGGATCGTTAAATTGGTCGGCCAAATTACCGACTGAACTACTGCCGGACGCTTTCAAGCCGTACGCCTCTATTCTTCTCGTGATTCGTTTACTTCGAAGAAATCGTCCGATTTTAGCGCATTTTTTAACCTTTCGATTCGTAGTCTCCGTACATGGATTCTGTTAAGTAGGTCAGAGTAGGTTACGGATAGTTCACATTTCAAAAAAAAAAAAAAAAAAAAAAAAAGGA
>NT_177000.1:584509-592534 GCF_000188095.3 Bombus impatiens
AAAAAAAAAAAAAAAAAAAAAAAGAAGGGAAAGCAAACAGAAGGCGAAACGAAAAGTCGAGTTATTCGAACGTCGTTGCGGAAATTCCCGGCCGCTCGCACCGCACTTGCAATACTTTTTCTTTCTCTGTTGCAGATATTAGATCGTCCTCGAGAAATCTCGTGTCGACGAGGAATCAACAGAGCATCACGAAAATGCTGCTTCTCATCAGCACCGTTTTCATTCTTCTCAATTTGCCGAGGTAAACGGTCATCTATCGATATATTCGATACGTTGATTTAACATCTTTGATATCTTTGATATCTCGGTGAGAGCGATAACGTCTTCTACGGAACCATCGATGACCCACGATGAACGTTTTTTTTGCGATAAATACAAATTCGTTTTGCTTTTGCTCGCGTTGCACATTCGCACATTCGCACATTCGCACATTCGCACGTTCCTATACGCGCTATCGTTCCGACAAGCTGGCAACTTCGATTTACCAGCAAGCGAACTCTCGTTTTCCAGCTACGTGATCCGACTGTGCGTATTCTTCTTCACGCTGGCCCGCAAGAACACGCCCGACCTGCTCTGGTGTTTGCAGCAGTTCTTCATGCTCCTCTATTACACCAACTTCAGCATCAATTTCTTATTGTACGCAATGTGCGGCATCACGTTTAGGCGTTGTCTGCAACAGTTGCTGCGCAAGATACTGAAAACCATGACCAGGTACCATTGCAACCTACGACGATAACGTATAGGAGCGACGGAAACGCTTTTCGAGCAAATTCAAGTATACAACCACGGCGATCCCAATTGCGTCGCGCGACGCGCACCACCATTATGTTCGCCCGTTTCTCACCCTCGTTGTTACGTCGTCGTCGTCGTCGTCGTCTTCGTAGCGCCGTTCGATTCGACCATCCGTTTACTTCGACGAGCAAAACGACGCGTGTAACGCGATCAAATATCCATGTTGAACCGCTTTGTTCCGCTGTCGGAGGTACAGAGCGTGAAAAGTCTGAGAAACTTTTGCGACTACGTTGCTCGATCGTGTAAGCGAGAAATAAAAATAGAAAATATTTACGAGTTTACGACGATTACCGGTTAATCGACGGTTATGGACTGACAGACACGCGTTTTCATCTTTGCAAGATCTTTTGAAATTTCGAGTAAATGGTCGATCCTCGACGAAGGAGATTATGCGCGATTATGTGCGATTATATGCGATTATATGCGATTACCGGTGATTTAAATAAGTCAAAGACCTGCATATCCTACTCTATCCTATTCGAAACAGGATAAAAGGATATTTATATGAAAAGCAAAAGGATAAACTTGTAACTTTCAACGACCTCGACACCTCGGTTTGATACACGCGTATCTAGCATAGCATCCATCTTGGAACGTTGCATGGAAAAGTTCGCAGACTCGCTGTAAAATTCGTTATTTCTATGTGGCATTTATTTGTATCGTGGAAACTACGTATCGATGATAGAAATTAGACAAATTATACGAAACTACACGTGTATCGTTACGCTTTGTCAGTGCTCCGACGTTCGATCAAATTTCCCATTTGGAACGTTCGACCGAATTACCTATACGTAAGTAAACGATAAATGTCTCAACGTCTTCTAAACGTGTCTTTGTTTAAATTATAAATTATTTGTCTCGCACCGCTCAACAACATCGTAAAATACCAACGAAACTTGAAAACTGTCGAGCGTTTAAAATTCAATGGCTACCTAATTACCTAATTACCTAATTACTTAATTGTCTAATTACCTAATTACCGATAGAGTAAAACTCGGCGTAATCGATACGCGAACGAGACGAGTTGGCTTACTGAACGAAAAGATTGCTCTGATATAATCGATCGTTCGGTAGGTAATTGGAACGAAACAGCTTCGTAAACATTATTATTACGAACAACGTCGATGTCTATCTCGAGGCAATTCTTGCACCCGCCGTATCGCGTAGAGTCGTTGACAAAACTAGCAAATCCGCGTTTCCGCTTTACATCGTATCGTATTATCGGATTTCTTCGATACTCGCGTATTGTAAACGTAAAGAAAGTTGACGCGAGTGCGATCGAATCGACGTAAATCGAATTTTTCAACTTTTATTCCATATCCATAGATATTTCGTGCGTACAGAATGTCTGAAAGATACGAGACAAATTCGCTTATACGAAATTCCCTACGATAAAGAAAACGTAAAACCGATATGTTTGTATTATCTTTGAAACAGCATTTTTTTAGCGAATTATGTGAATTATATACGTATACATAGCGAAATACCTAGGTAATTGTTTTATTTTTTATATCGAGTTGTAGAAATCGTTTTCGCGTTGTTCGAAGGCTGGATTTCGAAGGAACGGCATATTTACCGATAATTAGCGTAACTGTAAATATCTCGACTAACGACTAACCGTATAATTTAGATATAAGGTAAATATTTTTAAATATACCCAAGACACTGAAAAAATTGAAACTGATCTACTTTAATTACCTCGTCCCATGAGATCGGCGTACAAATACGTAAAAAACGAAATTCCATATAGTTTTCTCGTTGTTTACGGAAAGTGGCCAAGTTGCCAGATAGTTACCTCCTAACCGATCTCGTTTTGCGCAACTCTTCCCTGACATACGTACAACGTACCTCGACGTATCGCCTCTTCTTCCCGAGTTTCAACAGCGTTCGTTTTAATACGTTAAATACGGTGGCCGTGGTGGTGATCCAATAGCGTAACACGGTGGTACGAGAATAACAACGATTTTAGTCGATTGGATTGGAAACGAGAAGAAATCGTTGGCCTCGTGCCGACAACATATTTCGAGGACATGGAAATCGGACAAACACAGGTAACTGTTCGGCAACTTTGGCCACAGAATTCCATAGAATCGGCAAGATTCTTCGGAGATTCGAGAGTGAAATTTGTCGAGAATTTTATCGAATGTTGTTTGAACAAACCGTTTGGTAGTGAAAATTCCTACAAAATTTTCTTCAACGTGATTAATTACGATTCTTCTATTTTCAGATAAATCGAATAATTAATCGAAATTGATCGATACAATTATAATAACAATTATTTTCAATCGATATTTACGCGATGTAATGGAAAATATCGTTCCATATAAAATAACATTTCAACGGAGCGTAAAGATAAGGATAAAGATAAGGGAGAAAAATTGTTACAAGTTCAACGCGATAACGATATTACAAGTAAGTCGAACGATCTCGTTAGTAAGCATAAACCTGGTATACGCATCCTCGTTTTCAATCATCTTCGATAATTCTACCAAAAAGATTCCATCTATCTTTCCTTTAGCATCGCGCACCATATTTATCAAACTTTCTCTTTCCCCCTGCGCCTTACGTCTTACTAAGAACGTCCTTACGCCTTATAAGCAAGTCTACCCATCCGAAAGATCGACGTGTCTAAAAATTCTTACGGTGAAGGAATAACGAAACGGGTTAGATCAACGGCTACCGATTTTCCCGGCCACGTTGGCAAACCGATGGCGAAAGTTCGTCGAATACGTGACAGTGCAGTCGAGTGGATCGCGCGAGAAAATCCCAACTAATCTTTGGACTTTGAGAGAAATCCGCGGTGGGATCAAAGTTGTATTATACGTAGCCTGTTGGAGAGGGCGAGTCTCGCGTAATCGATAGCACGGTATAATATCGCTAGATACGACTTACCGAAAACCGAAACGTGTCCCGATATACGTGTGCGTCGTGATAATTCAGACAAAAATTCATATTACATCGTTCTTTGCTTCGAACGCTAATTCAACCAACTGTTTTGCTCGTTTCGGCGATATTTCAACCTGTCTTTGTTACATTTACGACGAACCGAAAGAAATACGTGTTCCCGATACAGTCGCTTTACTCTGACTTTCTGACTTTCTGACTTTCTGATTTTTCAAAAGGAAAAGGCAAACTTTTTGCAACAACGCTCTTCGATGTTACATCTTGATACAGCGATGCGTGTCATACTATCGGAGATTCTTTACGTAACTCAGGATCCATCCCTCGGTCGAGGCGGCCGCTAGCTGTGCAAATATAGTTAATCGGGCCGCGATAATCCTAAACGACTGTCATAAATTTGTATTTTACCGTTAGGACCATTAATTCTTATAAAACGTATTCGATTCGAGACGTTCCTTACGGTCGTTGTTGCTCCGTCGGGTTTTTCCTACGTTCAACGATCGTTTCCAGCCGCAAGCGATCGGTGGTGGGGCGACCAACAACCAGCGATAGTTTTCCTCTGTGATAGCATGGTCACCGAACTTTGCTGGTTTTCCGCACTTAGATCGGTCATCTATTTAACTTATATCTATACGCACCGAGCGTAACTGTCTACGTCCACGAGTTGTCGGAATAATCGGTTCAACCAGCTCTATTATCCTAAACGAAATAGGGGAACGATCGTTTCGTGGCGTCGATTATCTAATCGTAACGGGAATTTACGACTCTCGTTGGTGCGCTTCCTCGCGATCGTGTCTCTCCGCGAACGCTCCAACAACCTTATACATGCAATAATTTCAATTTAATTTTTTACAATATTTACTCCTCCATCGTACCGGATGTTAGACAAATCATGATGCAAACGTAGAATCACCAGCTGCCGTAATCAGCTTGATCACCGCCCGTTATAATCTTTTCGATAAATGCATTTTCATCGTTTCGACGAACACCGGTCACGTTCGCTAATCGACGACACCGGTTCCATCGATCGTGCAAATTAACTTTCCAAACAACCAAACTACCGCTTCGACAACGGCCCTTTATTCGCGCAACTGTGCATCATCTGTGCGCGATCGAATCTACTGTAATTTGTTCAGTGCCAAGTCACTTGGGGCGAAAGTTTCCCGATCACCGCCCGACATCGCTGTACCGTTGCTGAAAATTGGACGTCCGACGAACAAGACGTCAACGAAACGTGCCAGTTCGTCTAAAACTGACGAGTTTGGAAAAATATCCTTCGTAAGTTCGTAACACGTTCGTCTTTCTACGATATAAAGGATAGAAAGAAACGAGCAAATACAGAGACAAATTCTTTTAATCTTCAACCAACGAAATTTAATCTTTGTATCCTAACAGATCGCGTTGTAGCGGTTGCGGTTGCGCGTTATGATCGTTTCTTCGATTATTTTTCAAACACAACCCTCCTTTGGTACGCATATGTCGACGTTGATACAAAAATACCAAAGATACCGAGGACAACTTGGATTTACCGAGATCACTTTCAAACGTTTAACGGATTAATATCGTACATGGCGTACTTCGTGTCGATATATCGTATTTATTTAATCGAAGAACGTGGATGTAAAAAGAGCAGTCGAATCTAACGAAAAGTATCCTTGTAAATAGGAATATTGGATTACGGAGTTCGTATCTATAGAAGAATACCAACATCTTTGTAACGTAGTTACGAAAGAGAGGAGAAAAGTTCTTACGAGTTTAGATAAACACTTACCCTTGTCTTGCCCGACCCGGTTGGACCAACCAGCATTAATCCGTGCCGCACCACAGTCGTCTCGTACAATTGGATAACTTTCTTCACGAACTCTGCAATCAAAAACGTCGATCATTTCGATCATCGCCTTATAGCACGTTCGGACACGGAGTTCCATCTAAGCCGGATCTTCTATCGAAAGATTCGGCTATTATGGGAAAACGCGTGGTCCAACTTTTAATTTCCATTTCGATTAACTTCCAGTTATTTGGATGACTGAATTATTTAGCAAAAGTTCTCAACTGTCAAAGAGTCGCTTGCGAGACAACGTCGATGCGAAGCAGCTTTTTCACCAAGAACATCTCGAAAAAGAATGTTACAAAGAATGTATAGAATTCGAAATAACGTAATAACGTAATAACGTAATAACGATTAATAGAGTTTGGTGAAACGAGAAATAACATTTTTGATCATTTCGAACGCTGAAATAAACTGCAACGATCCGAACACTAACGAAACGAAACATGTACATATTTAGCATACCGTTGACTTCTTCCAGATCCATCCTCGCAATCGCTGCACGAATTTGCGTTTCCAATACTCCGTGGTCTACGTGTTTCTCCTCCAAACGTGGAAATAAATCAGACACGATACCTAATTAAACGAAGGAGATAAGGAAAAAATTGTGATATTACAGCGTCGGAGATTTTCGAGAACTTGCGAAAGGAAAAGAAATTATAGCAAATTACCGTTGAACAGCGTCAAATCATCCTTTAAGAACTTGGGAACGTTCACATCTCGCAAAGCACGTAAACAGATCTGCTGTTCGTTTAAATCTTTCTGTTCCCTCTTTAAATTTCCTGCCACGGCGATCACCGTCTTCACTGCTCGCATTCCGAAATCATAATGATCCTTGGTAAAAATATTTATTTCTCAGCGAAAATGTTTAACTTGCCAACTGTACGTAGAACAAAAAGATACCGCCATTCTATCCACCAAATCGAGCAAACACAATTTCCAACTACTAACGCGATAGTAAAATAAATTGAGAAAGTGCCGTGAACTTGAATACCTCGTCCTTTAACCGACTTAAAATATCGATATTTTGAGTTAAAATATCGATCGGCGATCGAAAAACGAATCGTTTAATAATTAAATACGCGTTAAACATCTTGAGAATAACGTACCTGTGTGCTCAATTGTTCCGAGCTCAATTTAAACGTAGTCGTTATTTTGCCCGCCAAAACTTTCGCCTCGGAAAAACCGTACGAAAATAATGAAATTTCAGCGATCAGCGAATAGTCCGGTACCATCATAGCCACAGGACGGAACAAGGCTTTCAAGTTGTCCGGTAATTCCGTCCTACCCGCGTAACCAGGATTCATAGTGATGAATACCGCGCACGATGTCTTCAGTACGATTTCATCCCCTTCGAAGATGAATCTGAAAAACATCGCGAACAATTAGCGTCTTCTCCGCGTCGTATAACGTGCAACGTTCGTCGAAATGAAAGCCATACTCCTCGTTATTATCGTATTATCCATTTAAAACTATATTAAGGAAAATTCGTGTCGGTTGTAGCTGATATCATAGACACTCACGTGTCCATTCGCATTTGTTGCGCTTGCTGGATCGTCATGATCTGCTGGGCAATCACGGACAGCACCTCGATATCTATTCTGTTGAATTCATCGAAACATGCCCATGCACCTGCACTGCGGTGGTTATATTCGAGATAAAACGTATAAATGGCAGATAAATAAAGATCGTTGTCGAGATAATGAACGATAATTAAAATGGATAAATGAAATGGTTAAAGGGTTTCGCAGAAATTACTTCAATTCGACAATCATGACACAAACATCTTTGTGAATCGAATCCAATGAAATGAAATTTGCGTTTAATTAAATTTAAATCCAATTTATAAAATTAATTGGAGTATCAGCGTGGTCGCGTGTGACGGGGTTAACATACGAAACGAAGATGCCGTCTTCCATTTTTAACGTATTTTTAATTTACAAAACCCAATAACACCGAGCAGATACTAATCTGTATTGACGATAACGTAGAAATATTAATTTATCGTTGAACGTACGCTGGCATTTGTAATTTTAACATACAGCGCATCTACTCGAACCTGTAGACGATACTACGATACGTGACACGCGGAAAAAATCAAAAGCGGTGAAAAGTGGGAAAAAGGAGAAACGCGAAGAATTGATACAACGAAAAGGTCGGACAAGTCAGAGCTTACCTTGCGAGACCTTTGAAGAACTTTCCCATCGACATAAAGTCCAACTGATCGGAACAATTGAACACTACACACTGTATGGCGAACGCTTTGGCGAGGTCCTTGGTGGTTTCCGTTTTGCCCGTTCCGGCGGGGCCAGCTGGCGCACCGCCGAATTTCAAGTGCAACGCCCCAGTTAGCGTCAAGTAACATCGATCGGTCAGAGGGGTGATGACGAGTCTTCCAGTGTTACCCAGATATTCGTACCTTCGACCAAAGTCCAATAAATAATAACGATAGACGTTTAGAGGTAAGGTATAGAGGAAGAGAGAGAGAGAGAGAGAGAGGAGGG
>NT_177000.1:592844-660778 GCF_000188095.3 Bombus impatiens
AGGGAGGGAGGGAGGAGAGGAGAGGGAGAGAGAGGAGAAGAGGGGGAGAGGGAGAGGGTGGGGGGAGAGGGGGGGGGGGGGGGGGGGGGGGTTATAAGAAGTAAAATTTGAAATAAAAATTGAAAAATGTTCCAGTTAGTTACCGTACCCGTACGGAAATTCTGCATTCACAGCACGCACTTTCAGCTCGCCATTCACCCAATAGTAGCGAAGCTGTGATATCCAATCGAAATCATTCACGTTCGATACTTTTTCCTGTAACAGCTTGTACAGCACATCGCGCGCGTGCACCTCGATAGTGATCACCGCTTCCAGCATTAATCTTTGAATTTCCGTTTGTGGACTGCGCACCAATTCGCGTAGATCCTCCATCTGTGGGATAAATTCTATTCGATTCTATTCGATTCTATTCGATTCTATTCGATTCTATTCGATTCTATTCGATTCGTTTCAATTATTCGGTAGTTGACTATGTAAATAGAATAATCACGATCGTGCGATAGATAAAACGAACGACGCATCGTCGTAACGTATAACCGAAGGAAATGTGGCCAAGTACTTATTTATTATACTTTCATTCTCGGCGACTCTGTGTCTTACGTGTGCCAACAGTCGCTGATAGTAGTCGGAGAGAGTTTTGGTACGGATGCCATTTTCCACTTGCGCAGTCCAATAAGTTTGACCGCAACAGAGAGTCACTTGTCCCGGCCACATGTACACCCACGCTTTCCTTGGAATTACATCGATGACTAGCAGAGCTGTTCCAATGATGTTTCTGATAGTGGTGCGCATCACCGTCTCCAGATCGCCCAGCCAAAACTCCACGCTCCTCAACGGGTACATCGGTGGATCGAGCACCACTTCCTCCCTCTCGGCAGAGTACATCCGAGTGATCTGTAGATCCTCTTCGAACCTCACTTCTTGAATGTTCTCGAAACACTTTCTGAGGTGCGGTTGCACCGCTTGCACGTTCTTCGCTTGAGCCAGGATCTCCAAAAGTTCCTCGTCGCTGAGGAAGTAGAATCGAGGAAAAATTCGTCGTTTCATTTCCAAGTAGTTCGATAGACCTTTCTGCACTACTTCCAGCAAACTTTGGCACTCTTGAAGGCTCTCCAGTAGATTGACGTCGGGGCATATTTTGATAACCTGTCGCGATAGCGCCTTTAGCTCAAACTTTCGAGAAACGAAACAAACTTTCGTCGACGTTTTCAAACCGGCACATATTTACGAAACGATAAGACGACGAAATAAACGAATTAGCGAGTTACATGTTTCTCCAACGGTTTATTACTTTCCAGGAGGATATTAAAGGAATACGAACGACGAGTAATTAAGATCGTTTAGAATAGAACGTAGAATAGAAAAGAAACGGTTGCAAGATGATATAACGGTTACCGAGAGAAAATCACATAAAGCGAGACATTGTGTATTAAAGTTGAAATTACATAGGGATTTTCATAGGCGTTCTTCATGATCCGTCTCCAGTTGCGTTCCATCGCATTGTACTTCCTAGTCTCCACCGGCAACTGAACCTTAATGTCCTCCGAAGTAAATATTGGCTCCAGATACATCCAATCTCTGTAATTGCGCACCTTCTTATCGTTAAACGAACGATTCGCTCTTTCGCTCGATCCCTCCTACCTTTGTACTTCGATCCACAAAATCAGCACTTGCTCCGTCAACTTTAATTTATACTCCCATTCGGTAATCTCGTCCTCGAAAACGGTCTTCAGCGGGCTGAACGCCAGCTGCTGTACGCCGAGTATGTGATTCTCTAGTAGCATCGTAGTTTCCTCTGCCACCTTTATTATATACGTTCCTGTACGTGGCGGATAGATAAACGGATCAACGTGTCGTCATCGATTAAACGAAAACTCGATAAAATTCTACTTTATACCTGTATACCAGATACACGTGGTAACGTATACGTGGAAAAAAATAAAAGTACCGACCAGTCGTTTTATACGCAAGTATCTCCATAACGATCGTTTCCCACTCTTCGATCATTTTGTTCAACGTCCGTTCCGTGGCGTATTCTTTGGCTGCTGTGTCAGCGACGGTCTTTACTAATTCCTCAAACTCCTCGATACCGAGCATTAACAGCGATTTAAACGTTATGCTTGGCTTGAGAGCCATCTGTATGCCAGTTTGCGCGCTCAGTTGCTCAAAGTGACGATCCTTCATTCCCGGATCTCGTAGAGCTTGTATGAGACTGATGTAAGGCTTGAATTCATCTATTTGTTGCCTTATAGCAATTGCAATCGCTTGCACCTCTATTTTAAAAGGAAGATTACTTGAAAGCGGTATTTTGCTTTTTCGAGTGAAAGTGACGACCGATGCTAATTTTCATGCTAATTTTCATGCTAATTTTCATGCTAATTTTCATGCTAATTTTCTAGCAAATTGTTCGAACCTACTTGGAAATTCTTGAAACGTTCGAATCGCGCGAGTCATTGCCCGATGCATATCAGCAACTAGAACGTCGATCTGAGTGCCATCGACGTTCATCAGCGGGTTATCCATCCATATGTCGTGCCATTTAAGCCAGTCTACGAATTACGAAACATAGATTCGATAACGATGTCGAACTTACGAAATTTACTTTCGACAGAGGGAACGCTGCTTCGAAAGTAAAAGTTTTTAGAATAGAAGGTGAAAGGCAAGGAATTTTATTAAAATTGACTTCTCGGACAGTTTGTTCGCCATCATACGCGATATTTTCGGTATGGAAAAGGCAGAAGGAATCGCGAAGCGATAACACCGTCTTAGTAATTTCATATTTTCAAGAATAGCCTTTTCTTACCGATAGGCTATCTATGCATAGTCGTCGAATGGTCGTCGAATGGTCGTCGAATGGTCGTCGAATGGTCGTCGATAGTCGATCGCTGTGATTCATGATCGCATACTTGCCTGAAGCGGTGACCCACAAGCTTCTGTAAGGTTCAAAGTCGCGCATCAACTTGTGCAAATGATCGAACGGCACCACTTTCATGTCGAGCAGCTTTTGCCGTTCATTGAGCAACAAACCCATCTCCCGACAGTCGACCATGCTTTTCCAGATTCGTTTCACATCGAGCGCAGTCTCGTGTATACGATTGATATCCGTTTGAAGAGCGATGTTTGCCACGTTGCCAACCAAAGTGTCTATTCTCTCTTGCAGTAGAACCTCGTCCTGCAGTTGGATTTTGTAGAACTTTTCCTGCTCTTCCATCAGCCGTTCGTTCGTTTCTCGCACCTGTTCGAATTTTTTGCCGTTTATTTCGAATCTACACCGTGTCCAATCCAATTACTCGTTCATGGTTGTCGGAAAAAATATTGAAAAAATATTTCCAACCAACGTTCGATTTACCATCCAGGTAGGTGTTCTACCGCTGAACCGAATCTTCTCTCGTTGTACTCTCTGTTACTCCATAGAAACTTATAACAAGTAAATAGCGCTGCCTACACGATCCTAATCGTTTTCTACGCTAACCTGCTAATCTCTAAACCGGTCGATACGAAGATTTTCATCACCTCGTTCTCAATTTGAAGAGGGCAACCGATCACTTCCCACTTGGCATGGAAGTCTTCGTCGGATATGTTCCATAGAAATCCGTCGAGAATATCAAAATCCAACTTCAATACGTCCATCCTCTCGTCGAGATTCTGCACTCGAAGCGGTATAGTTTCCATCCAGTCGCGTATCTCGAATATATGCTCGATACTCTGCGGCACTTCCCTCAATTTGTACCTTATCTGCGTGTATTCTTCCAAGATATCGTCGACTTCCGTTCGTAACTTCTCCGTCAACATAACGAGCAATTCTGTGGCGCACTCGTGCCGTTTCCGCATCAGCAAATCCTTCAAAGGGCGAACGTTCGCTAGAAACGGACCGATGGCAATGGTATTGGGTAAAGTCGCTTGCAGATTCTGCTTCATCGTCATATGAAACGCAATTTCCTCCTTTATCTCCGCCGTGCTAAGCTCCTCCTGCTTGTACGCCCTTCAACGTCCATATAAAATTTTATTTAGCCAACCGTTCTTTTCGCCAAAAACGTAATACGCGTTCAATTTCGATAGAAACTTGCACCAAACTGACCGCCGTTCTCGATCCGCTTCTCTTCTCTATTCAAACCAATACCGCGTTTCTATATTTTACATTGTCAGAACGACATACTTTCTTCACCGCCTTTCTCATTACCACCACACCATTTATAATTTCATAACAATTCCACCATCTATCGTCTATTATATGAAATTTCAAAATATTTCATTGTATCTATAATACGATTCTATCTATTCGATATTTCTCTAAAAGATGGTCGATTAATTATCGCGAAAGTAACAAAAGCACGATCATCGAACATGACTCGACGACAATTTCTATTAAGATCACGCGTGAAATCAAGAAATATGAAATCAAGATATACTTGAACGTAATGCTTGTTCGTCTAAACATTAGAACAGCGTACTACGCTCTTTCGTAAGTATCGTATAAAATAAAGAACATTTAACTGGAATAACATTACCAGAGTTCTAATCGGATTCTCATCCAGCTGAACAACGAATCTTAAATTCAATCGAGTAACCGTATAAACGTTCCAAGAAAATGTTCATATCGTATTTAAACTTTATTACACGAAATTGAAAAACTTTGATCACCGAATACTCACTCGATGTACTGCGGGATGTCGAGATTGAAGAACGACTGATATCGGCTGTATTCCTTCGCGTACGCTCTTAACGGTATCGTTGATCTTTTGTAAGCTATGGTCAATCGGTCGCGAACTTTGCATACCTCATCTTCGAGTAAACCAACGGAACTTAGAAAAAGGTCGGCTGGGAACTTCAACTTTGGAAGTAGAAAGGGATGTAGTTGCCTGATTTGATGGCAAGCGGCGAGCGCGTTGTCGTATAAAGTCACGATGCTTTCCTTCGAACGATCCACGTTAAACGTTAAACGTTGAACAAAGAAAAACCTCGATAAGTAAAAATCGTTAACTCGACGCGTAGAAAATGTCGTTTTTCCAAACTGACAGAGCGGTACCGACCGAGAGCGATCGATCGTCTTAAACTTCAAATCTAACAAGTACTGTCCTATTTATTATTTGTATAACTCGATAAATTCGAAACAGCGTCGAAAAGTATGACGATTCTCGTTCGGGAAAAACGACGCTTCCCGTGCATCGATCGAGTACGTTGGTTCCTTTCAAATACTATAAAAAGAATTCTAGCTTTCTGTTTAATTCCGCAGAATTGTTTAGACAACTTGCACTTTTCAAATTTTTCGTATTACGCCTTAATAAAGTTGTCTAATTGCCGATTGAAGTTTGACGATTAAAATAATTTCAATGATTTACCGTCTTCGATTTTCATCGAATTTAATATTTTTAACGACAGATATACGTATGACAAGAACAGGATATATCATTTAATACACTAAATAATACTCTAAAACGCGGTCCACTGTATATACTGTAGTATACCATGCCATACTATATACTACAGATATATACTATACTATAGCAGATACAGGTGACAAACTTTCAAAAGTTAAGTTTAAAGTTAAGTTTTAGGCAACCGCTTGCTCCTCCCAGATAGAGAGAAATATAATACGCAAACGAAACGTTTGTCGAATGAAGTCAGTTTGTTTTGACGTAGATATATCTATGTATAGTCTACTATAGTAATCCATTAATAGTACTAGTATAGCAATAGTGTACCATTTGAGTCATGACACGGAGCACAGAATCGTTTAAAATAAACAATTTCAAAGAAAAAGGAAAAGGAAAGTCGCGACTATCTGACTGCATCGCGATACATCTCGTTTGTGTTTTCGAAACATTTGCTTTTATCGAATGAAAAGCAATGTCGTTCGAGCGATAGAACGGAAATGCACCTACTACAAATTTGTCTGGATTTGTCGTGTAATATGCTTTCTGTTCGTCCATTTGAAGATCAATGAGGAAGATGGGATTGCCAGCAGGCTTAAATTGGGTATCGATGAGATCGTCTCCCCAAGCGAATGACTCCTCTACGTCCAAGACACACAACGCTGGTCTTTCCAAGATCTCTCCGTATAATTTGATCGAATTTTCCACCAGAACACGCAACGCATACTAGTCACAGTCCAGTATTAGCTTATAAAACTTACGATAATACCTATATACAAAATGAATATGGCACGATAGATAGAAGTCTGTTGTGGAAAAAAGTAAAGAAACACTTTTATACAACTTTCTCGTGTATTTCTCTATGCATGTGTATAAAGACATAGCGGCATAATAGCATCATTTTAAGTGAAAAAATGTTTTTACTTTGTATTTTTACTTTCATCCCTATTAATACACCCCCTTTATTTCGAATAAACTGCTACACGCACAGCTAAATTTGCACTACTAGCCAATATCAGTAGCTTATTCTCTCTCTCTCTCTCTCTCTCTCTCGTACGTGTACATATTTTACGTGTTACATCGAATGATCGTATAAATATTTGGCATAAAAGAGGCAAGTGTTATTTGCTTTGATAGAGTAGCCTACAGTTTAGATATTTACGATTTGGGAAAATTATGATAGAAGATATGTATATCTGTTGTTCGAGCGCAGTATCAATTTGTTAAATTTCTAGGAATATAGTCGCAATTTATCGTGCAAATGCCGTCGAAAATATGATAATGCTTATCTTCGTCGTGCATATAGTATACGCATGTGCATTTACTATGTCTATGTGCTAAATAATGTGTCAAACTAGATTAAACACAGCCGTCAAACTTATCATTATATTATGTACATATAAGGCGATCCCTATTCGTTATTTGTTATTAATGCGCTAATCAATATCTTTTTTGTCACGGATAATTGACTCGAAAGACCCTTCAAAATGATTATCGATTAATATAAACCTACAAGTTCTTTTTTATCCAGAATTTTATCCAGTGATAATAATGAAAAAAATCAAAATAATAGAAAAATTTCATCGACTCTATCTTCTCGACCTCTCGATTACACCTGCTAAATACGTACCTGCATACAAAGAGTGGTGAGATTCATGAAACGTTTCAATTTCATCACATCGTACACCCCGTGATTCTTCTGTTCGAGATTAAACCAACCCTTTCCAAGATCCCTCAAGCACATCCTAACCGACTGCGTAATTTTTTCCAACCACGGCTCTTTCAAATACTTAATAACCGTAAGGATGGCCTGGCTTTGCAGATCCTCGAACTCTAACAGTCTTATTTGTTTGCCATAAGAAGTAGCGAATAAATTCATAGAGGATACGTACATGCATTCCGCCATGACGCACGCCATAGCTTGGTATACTTCTTCGTGAACGTACAACGTTATCCAGTGTGTACGTTGCCTCACTTTCTAAATCGAAATTCATTATTTTTATACTTGAGACTGGAAATTGTGAACTCGATAAATGTATATTCTCTAACGATCTTTACGATCCAGAAAACGTTTAATTATAATTCAATGAGAATACATTTTACTCGACGATATTTTACCCCCTTGACAAATTAAGACATCTCTATAGAAACGTCTTATGCAAATCTTTTCCTTTTTTTTCTTTTTCTTTTTTCTTTTTCCTTTCTTTCTTTTTCCTTTCTTTCTTTTTACTTTCTTTCTTTTTACTTTCTTTCTTTTTACTTTCTTTCTTTTTACTTTCTTTATGTAGATGGCTTAATTCGACATGGAACGTGTTTAAAACGAAGGCCGGTAAAATAATGTTCTCGCAGAAACATTATTATCAATGTAATACATACGAAGTGATATTACCAGAAAATTCGTCATGCCTGTATCGATCTTGCCCTTTTTTGGCACCCTTGTGGCTTCGATATCGGGCATCCACGTGACGAATTTAAACATTTCCGGATTTCGCTGTATCATCTGCCTCCACGTAAGATCGCACATGGTCCGCTGGTAATCCAGACAAATTTCTTCCATCAGCTAGAAAACGTAGCGATTACCGTCAAATATAGTAGCTACATAATGGAAATATTCTAGAAAACGAAATGTACGCAGTCTATTTGCAAAATACGTGGAAGAAGAAAATTGAGTTGTTCGATATTAGGAATATCAAATCCGTCAAAATCTCGGATTACAGATCCCTTGTACGATCACTGCAGACATACGTGTGCCTTTTTCACAAAAGCTGGTATCGACCGTGTAACAGGTATATGGAAAAACAGCGTGGAAAAAATCCAAGGAAATGTGCGAGAAAACAAGGTATCGTCTATACCGAATGTATAAATATTAACTTTAAACTTTTTGCTACTTTTGATTTTTTTTATTATTACGTTGTAAATATATACCGCTCCTTGTATATTTTGCATAAGTATATTGAAATATATTGAAATCTGAATGAAATCTTTTACGTACCAATATTACATATTTGTGCTTATATGTGGAATTATTCGTAGCCAAACGAACGATCGTTTCTTTTTCTTCTTCGTTCAACGTTTTCATGCCTTCCATTAGCATACAATCCAAATAGAAATGATACCTACGTAAGCGTGTTTAATAGCGTTAAAAGTATTCACGGGTCAGATAAATTTACAATTTTTAATAAAAAATTTAAAACTTCTCGGTACTTTATAGAAGCTTCGGCAATTCGTCTGTGTTTAATGGCCGCCGCCACTCTCTTCGCATAGATTCTTGGATCTTCGGCGAACAGACGAATGTAAATCCTCGGTATCTTAAAGTTGCGCTTTCTGCCGTCAAGCGTGAGCACAGTCCACAATTTCCTCTCGCGATCATAGTGAGTAACAGCAGCGTTGGTCCAAGCGAACAGCTTGTTCAACTGATCGTCCTCGAGGGAAAACATTTCGTCCTCGAATCGAAATCTTGGCACAAAAACGGTAGCCGGTAGCGGATAATGCGTTCCATCGATCACCCCAAGATTTATCCAATCTTCTACCGTCCTGCAATTGCATTTCGCCTCTTTTTTTAATATTTTTCACTTATACAAATCTTTCTTTCATTTTAACACATCAATATTTTTTATTTAATTTTTAACATTTTCCTCTCGATATTGCGATATTACTTTTACCACCGTATGTATTTTCATAGTAGCCTGAACCTAACCTAAAACATAGTAGCCCGTGTCCCCTGCCTACTTATGTTTTATAAATAAAACGTAAAAGTATAAAACAACTGCATTTAAATATCTCATCGACGCAAAAACTTAATTTACATTCTATACGTCTATTTAAAATTGTAATTTTAACTTGTGCATATTAAGAGCATTAAACTTTGTTAATAGCGCACCTACAGTCGTATTCTTCGTCGTCAAAAATTTCCAAAGGAAGAAAATGCGCCGTACTGAACAAACCGTATGCCTCTTCGTAAGTTAGTAGCGGCAATGTGGCAGACGGGGGTAACATTTGCTTCGGTGAAACACCAATTTCCTCCAAAACATCCTGGATTTTCAAATTCCTGTACAATCTGCGTCTCCTCTCCATCTCGACGTTTCGTGGAATTCGCTTGGGCTCCACATTTTGCTGCATTTGTACTTTCGGGACAAACGTCTCCGCCGGAAACGTCTATTTCACAAATGTTTCTTTGATCGTTTATCTTTTAACCAACTAGAGTCCATGATAATAGTGGTTAGGATAAATTATATGCAAATGTAAATGTAAATAATGATAAGCGAAATCAACGAGGATCAATCCTCTAGAATCTAGAAATTCCTTTCTATCGTTGTTACAGCTTTCATTTCTGGGAAATACGGAATAAGTGGAAAGATTTCATTGAGATAGCTTTGCATTGTAGCTCCCGTCTTGTAACTTTTATGATTATTTACGTTTCTTAACAGAGATATTATCTGTTCCGCGTAATTTCCTCCTTCGAAGAAAATCAAGATTCGGTTCTTCAAACTTCAAAGAATTGCGTTATCGATATAGAGTCGAACGAATACTTTTTCGTGTTATCTCGCTAACACGTCGATAATTCATTATCGAGCATTCTGGATTCTCCCCTATTAGTTTCTGTTGCTTACGATTGATCGATCTTCTGGAAAGCTCATCCATCTTTTAGCTTCGCCCAGGATATTATACGTTTCTTGATCCTGTAATTGTCTGACTCGAGCACTGTGATGTTCGGTGGAAACTTGCCAGGCGAGTTTCGTTCTTCTTGGCGCAGTCGCCAAAAGCACCACTTCCGGTTTCACAGCATGTTCCACGGTTCCTGTACGCACCGCCTGATTATTTTCACTGAATTTTTCAAATATTTTCATCGATTAATCGTTAATCACACCTACCCGTCACGATCTCCGAGTAATAACCCCTTCTTTTAATATTCTGTTCGTCCATAGTTTTACTTTTCTTATTATCTATTTTACATTTAAGAAACAAATCTTAACGTTACAACTTATGTAAACATCAACTTTTCAAATATTAGAACAGTAAATCGTGTATTGCTCAGTTGGCATTAAAAGTCACCACATAGATAACCTCAATTTCACACTTTAGATGCGATTTCAGCGTGAACTTGTCCATTATGTCACTCATCGATGTTTTCTTTAACTATTGATTTCAAGAATGTTCGATATATATATATATCAATATATATATATATATATATATATAGATATAGATATATAGATTCAATAAATCTTCTCCGACATTATTTAATTTGTGTATATCGTTTGTTAACAATTAGTAAAAATCGGAATTACTATGCTCATTAAATTTCAACTATAACTCGTCAAATTTATCTTTGCGAATAAAATCATTGACTAAACATACAGGATAAAGCTGATACATTATGCGAAATAGATATTCGGTGTCCCCTCACGTTTTGAAATACCGACCTCGTAAAAAATCGGAGTGTTTCCTACGCGCTCTACGATTTATAATCGTACGACGATCGTAATTGTCGTGCATAGTCCGTTTGATCGAACAAAGCTTTACTGCTTCGTACTCGTTTTTTAATCGCTTTCGTACTCGATTAAGTAAACTTCTGGTCGTTCAACTTCTCGAACTCGTTTATCTGAACGCGAACTACTCTAAATATTATATGAACAAAAGATCATAAGCAGCAAGGACGTAAGTAGTCGTCGCACCACTGGTTCAAATAGACGAAACCCTACCGGATAATCTGTAATTATTACAAATTGAAATATTATATATACGTCAGTTCGTTCCCCTTTAGAATGGGGGTGATCATTCTAGTTGACCAGTATAAAATTTTTCTCATAAACCGGCATTTAATATTTAAAGTGACGCTAACACGCTTCTAAATGAAAAAATACAAAAATTGTAAAAATAATTATTGTAATAAATTGTTGGAGGCGTCGACTTACCATACAAATCTTTAAATTATTAAGTATGATTCTGTTATAATGAAAAGATCACTTCTCGTCACATCGGCAAAAATCATCACCTTCGGCTAACCTATGTCACCGGGTATAAGTGCATATAATGTATAAGGAACATCCGACTGGCACTCGCGCGCGAGCCTAACTCTTATTGTTAGTTAAGTGGTACGGACGTGCGTCTCTTTGTCAGTACATAACTCATTTACAAATTACAGTGCGATTCTTTTCGTTATCAGTGATTATCCAATGATTTCTCCATCGATTCTTCCTTCGTTATCGATTCGTATTCGACACATTGATCGGAAAATTGAGCGAACGATCGTCGCCGAAAGATCACTCCCTCGACGATTTCGATGATTTTCGAATATATTTCGACCCTATGATCGACCCTAATCTTCGAGATATTCGGAAAACACTGCCGATACCTCTACAGCGAATTCTGCCTATAATTCTACGCCCGTTGCAGCAGCGTATGCGTTAGCATTGAATTGAGATCGAGATCGAGGTCGAGATCGAGAGACGGGCTCTCGAGATTTCGTGCATTCTCAAGTAGCACGTCCGATTCACAGCCTCCGTAACATTATAATTTTTAGAAATCATAATCATAAATATATTCAACTAGCTATAAGTACGGGTTATCATTTATTTGAGAAATCGTGAAAGAAATTATTTTCATCGTTGCTCTGCGTATTAACGAAATATTATTTGTCATCCAGAAAGGAGAATAAAAATATAAAAAAATAGGAGAAAAAGAAATCAACGAGACACGTTAAATAGTATAAAGTACGATAGAAAAATAATGCAACATCAAATACAGATAAATAAACATAAAAATTTTTATTTTAAATGCTTTAATTTATTAACTATAGATGGTTGACAAGTTGTAAATCATATCAATAATATAACAATGTTACTATATACCATGCTTCAAAAAAATGGCCTGATTGAAAGTATCGCGTAAATCTTTTTAAGCGGTTAAGTTTAACTTAGTTGAGATTTCTAACACAATTGTGTCGCATGAAAATATCATCAACGTTAATGATGCAACGAATTTTCATCTTAGAACAATAAGAAAATTGCGATAATAATACAATGGGAAAAATGACGAATGATGTTGCAAGATAGATGTAAACTGTAAACGAAGGTGAAACTTTTAAAACTTTTCTTAAAGGTTTCTCAGCAGGCAGATTAAGATTTCAACTAGAAGCAAATTAATCTTGCAACAGCGATTGCTAATCGATTTTGTGAGGTGAAAAAAGAAAGAAAATACTGATATTACTTACTATAGATTTTATTGTTATTACTCCTTACTTTATTTATTTTGCATTCAGTTTCAACGTGGTATTCAAACAATTCATTTGAAATGCGAGATTATAAAAAATCTTGACCCAAGACATTACATCGAAGTCACCTTATGATCAAATAACTCAACATTGAGATGCCAAGCGCAGATAAACATAACTTACGTATTTATATAAATTGTCATTAAAATTTAATGGAAAATAGGTATAACTTACGATTATCGTCGCAAAGATGTCCGAACAGTAAACAATTCAGTCGTTTATTATTTCTAATCCAAAAGTCAGTTACATTACTCGCGCGTACATAACGTTCAAAGGTTCGAAATTATACGCTATATGCAGGCGTTTATCGATATTTATTTCAAATCTCATAGAAATAGAATTCAAGGAATAAGCTTCAAGTTCCATAAACTTTGTACGATATCGGTTGCTTTTTCATTAAAACGGCTGATACTAATTGGAAGAAATCTTACGGTCAAATTCGTGCATACGCAAATGAGATTCGTACTTAAGTAGGCTAAACATCGTCCTTTACAGTTCTTTTATCATGTACAAATCACGTATATTAATTTATACTCGAAGATTTACGTTGAGTGTAGATAATACTATCTTAATCTCGTTCTCACGTCGCGTGTACACATTCGAAAAGGAAGACATTATAGGGGAGAATACAAGCGAGAAACTCGAACTTAATGCACAATTGCACAATGTTCATTTCTACGTTGTATCACCATCATATATGTACTATACACAGTATCATAATGCACGCGCATATTGCCACAAAGATGAATATCTTTCAAGTTTACCCCTCGTTATTTTACTATTTATTATTATTTTATCAGTTTTATTTTATTTTCCTTACTATTACCTAGTAGTACCAGTTAATAAGATGTATTTAAAATTAGTAAGATTGTTAAAATGGGAAAGGAAGGAAAGCACGAACGAGGACAGAAAAAATAAAAATGACAAATTCAATAAAGAAAAGGAACAGAGAAAAGGAAAGAAATATATATACTAGCGTTAATGTCAATTTCGAGATGTCGTTATAACAACTGTCGTACTTAGCTTAATTAATAAATCGTCTTGCACCCTTAACATAAGCAAATATTGTAACAATTACTGATATCGTGCATTGTCAATATAAAATGTGACGTTTTACAAGATACTATATTATATTTATCCTATATTATATTTATCCGAAACGATGAATCGAACAAATGATTTAACGAAAATAAACGAAATTTGTACGAGACTAATGTTGCAGATATTAGAGAAACAACTAACAAGGATAAGAAGGAGATCCTACTTATTTCTATACTGTATTACTTTACATATACATATATCATTATTAACAACATATCCGAGAAATACATATATGTAATAATAAAGGATATATTAGAATAGGTAATCATATAAAAGCAAGTAAAATTTCGAAAACAAAGGGTCATAGAATCAATATAAATAATTCAATTTCAATTCACATAATAATATAGAAACGTGTAACACGGCTGTATAGTATTATCATAGGTTGACACTTTTCTGATACACAGTGCACGCGTTCGATTCCACGATATAACACGAGCGCTTCTAATAAATGTATATCCAATAGTAAACTAATTACATATACCTATATAGATGATAGGTCCTATGATGTTACACACTAGAAATTTTATAGAACGAAAAACAAAGATCATATTACAGATAGTGATTGAATTGAACCGAACGAAGTTTTAAGATTTAGTTAAATGTACACTTTCTAGTTACAAAAATAATTCTGCAAGGTTCTCAAACGCTTCTTGTACAAAATGTTTATAAGCTGGTTTCAACGTACACGTTATGTAATGATCGTAAGCATGAATCGTTACAGCTGCACTTACCAGTAGGCTACATTTAAAAACGTATCGTATAGAATCGTTTCATCAACTCGATTATTATTAATCATGCGCGGATCTATCTTCGATGAAACATGACTTTTCTTCATCGCCAAATATTGATCCATCGTCCGATAACTCGTTCGTATCGACTACCAATTCTTGTTTCCTTTTATTTCGATTCTTTTTATGTGATCGTTTGATAGAAGTTTCCTGTAACAACTTCATATAAGCTTTCGTCTTTAAATAATTCGGTGGTGTCACGGTCGTTGATATATTTTCCGCGCTGGTACTTGGACAATTCTGATTATCATCAGTCGTATGGTTCATCAAATTTTCCACGTTATTGACCGATTTGTCGTACATCGGCTTATTTATCACATCATCAGCGATAACGCAATCATTTGAAAATTCTAATGGATTATACATTTCATTCCCAACACTTTCTAACGATGTCTCATGTTTCTCATCTATGGAATGATTATTTTTCATTGCATTGAACATTTTTCGCGAGCTGTTTCCACGTTTATTCTTTTTGTGAGATTTTTTAATGGAATCCAGATTAGGATACAATTCTGTAGTCGACATATTTCTTGGAGTCAATCTGCCCGTTACATCGTTCGAATCGCAATTCGAATCGTATACCTCCTCTACATTTTCATTGTCAGCATTGTCATCGGACTTTGTTATTATATCATCTTTTTCTAACTTTACGCAACTATTCGGAAAATTTAGTACAGGTGTTAAACACCGTGAAAAGCTAATGCTCCCCACAGTGTCATCCGAACGCTCATTTTTTTCAGATGCTAAATCGTAAAAATGCGTATATTCCTTAGCAACTGTAAATGCAAATAATGATCTTTTCCTTTTAAGAGGCGTGAAAATTTTAAATTCTTCTTTCGATGTATCCAATTCTTGTAGTTCAAAATCATATGACACATTTTTCTCATGATCCAGCGATATATTCTGTGGCTTCTTCCTTTTGCTCGGAGATAATTTATCCAGAGAAGAACTTAAGCTGGCAGATGCCACTAAAGATGTAGAATCCTCGATATTTCTAACAACATCTAAATCCGAAGGAAAATCTTCAATGCTGTTTTTACATTCGGATATTTCATCATTAAATGTTCGTTGCTCGTATTTGTTATTTGTTACTAAATCCATATCTTTATTGAAGTATTCTTGTCGTTTTAAAAATCCACATAATATTTTGTTATGCTTGTCCTTTTTATGGGACTTTTTGACAGAACTAAATTGCGACAATAAAAGTCTGCTAGAACTCACCTTGTCAGGAGTAGATGATCGCTCGTCTCTTGATACATCAGGATTATTCACCTCTACGGATATTTTATTTTCTTCTGTACTTTCATACTGTTCAAAGTTTCCCAAACATTTTGCATTCTCTTCTTTTTCCGTAGCATCGAGTTTATCTTGTAAAACTTTTGGACTGAACAATCTCCTTTTATTATTATCTTTAATTTTTTTATGAGACTTTTTTATGGAATCTTTACTGATTGTTTGTAAAATGTTGATACGATTCTCAGGAGTAACGGACTTCTGCGATTCTGACACAGTTTCTTTCACTGGCTCCGGGGTTACCGATCTACCAGCCAAATCGATATTTTCGTTACATAAATTACTTGCATCCATATTGCTACGATCAGAAACGTCAGCTCTCGAAAAACTATCCGCACTCTCCTCCAATTTTACTTTAGCATCAAATTTATCTATTTTGGGTATAACACTAGTATAATTCGACTTCCACTCAGATACTTTTTTAGATTCCTCGAAAATATGCTTCTGTTCTTCTGTGTAGTCAAAAAGTGAACCTGTATCTGACATATCATCTTCGGAGTGGCTTAATACCAATTCGTTAGAACTTCTATTAGCACATTGCTCTATATCCGATCTAGAATCTTGAAATGGATCAATCTGTTTACTATATCGACTAAATCTATCTTGAAGTACGCTCTCGTTTTTTACAAAACTATCTGTAAATTGTGTTGTATAGCCATCGCTGCGCCTTGACGATCTTTCCTGCGTATAATATTACAATGTACAAATTAGTGATAACTTCGAGTTAATGCATAAACAATATAACTATTTATTTTTAATTCTTAAGAGACAAAAGCTATTAACTAAGAGAAAGATATTCTCGAGTTCTCTTTCCTTACCTTCTTGTGACTTCTTTTAATAGCACTCATACTTTCTGGAATTATACAAATTAGATTTTTTGGTGTGCACGATCTATTGTCATCTTTATCGTGAAATTCATGAAGAAGGTTCCTCGAAGTATTCATGGTAATATTATTTGTATATTTTGTTCTGCCTTTGACACGTTTTAATGACTGCGAATTGGGTGTCGCGGCAACATAAACAATGTTGTCGATGGTCTCCTTCAATCGACTACGTAGTAATGGTGTAAAACTTGCTGAATGACATGACGATTTTCTAGTATACTTCGCATTAGGTGTAGAGTAATGCAGCATTTCATGCTCCTTTGTACTTTGTTGCAATGGTGTCTCATTTTGGTTTTCGTCGATTGAATCAGAGGATGAAAATAATAAAGTACTATTTGCCGAGTCGCTAGGATTGTCATTGAGATTCAAAAATTTATTAGGAACAGACAGAGGAGAGCTAAAGTTCAGGCTCAAAGATTTTCGTATACCTTTCTTCGCGTGCCTAAAACTTTTTGGACTAGGAGTTAAATTAAAATTTAATGACTTTTTGATTTTTGTTTTTCCATAATAGGTAGGACTACTATTGAAATTTAAAGCTCTCATTATCTTAGCAGATCTAGATAAATGTTTGTCTTCCTCGAAAGAACTGTTTTCTGAATTGGAATTACAGGCACTCGCATCAAAATTCAAGGATCGACTCAGCCTGTACTTAGCAAGACGTTTGCTTTTATGTGGAACTGATCTACTACATGTTATGTATCTATGTTTAAATGAGAAATCGTTCTTTTCTAGAGGGCTCCATGCTATAAAGCATTTCTGATCCATCTCGTAATTCTCTGTAGTCTTATCAATATTCATATTTGCAACAGCCGTACAATCATCAAACGTAATTACATTCGATATGTTTTAAACATAAAGATTAGCATGTAAATATATATAGAGAAAAGTTCTTTCATTCACAACCCCATATGGTTATAAATTTCTATTTCTACATATGTGTAGACAAATAGTAATAACTACTAGGAAATATCAATATTAAATCGATATTTAAATTATTTCGTGACACGTTTTAACCATTACGAATGATTTGTCCAAGCGCGATTTTCTCCCAAAATACAGATAATCTCCATTCTATGACACTGCAACAAAACAAAAAGTTAGATATTTAAGATGCAATATAAATTTTGAAATGCTATATACTGTTCATTTTAAAAGTAATAATGTTCTATTCGTACAATATTTTGCATAGTAATTCTTTTAAATTCCAGTTAATTTCTAAAGTTTAAGCTCAAAATTTGTTGAAATTAGATCTTTATATATTTTTCCGTCATCTTAGAATATGGTATATGTATATGTATATGTAACTTGTGTTCCGATCGACGCACATACCATATATAATAATACAATACAATATAATACGTACGTGCAAATAACCCTCAGAATATAATTTTCAATTACAATATATACAATGCATCAATACAAATGCACCATGTATTAATTACATATATCATAATTACAAAACGAGTACCAACTTTACAGAAATTACCTACAGAGTTTTAAGTTACGTGTTTGGGGTCAAAGTAATATAAACTGGCCGTCTTCGCATAGAAAGATCATAAATTATCGAAAATCGATTCTTCCTTTACCACATCTTTCTCTTCTTTATGTATTGAACCATATATACGCGAAAATCCAAAATTCTATTTATTCGATTACAAATATGCATATAAAAGACATCAAGTGTAACTATCAAGCACTTCACTTTATACAAAATCCAGCATGGCTTCGTATGTCTTCTTCAAGCATTTCAATACGTCCCCCTTTAGAATCGGTACAGCATCATAGTATAGCGTACAGAATAGATGGCGCTGTATATTTCCCATTAATTGCTCTACTCTACTTCCTATTTATTTTACCTTAGATACGTCAGATTATATCAAACAACATCAGATATTAAAATTGTCTATACGAAAATATTTATTTAAAGAATTTATATGGTAATATGTGTAATTGTGAATGTGATAATAATAGAGAAAAAAGAAAGGATACTTGGGTATGGTATCTTTAGGATATAAAAAGAACGTTTTTACCATATCAGATTTAGCGAATTGAAGAACGCGTACCACTGCAATTCGATCGTATCAGATATACATATGCATTAAGTAAATTTACCAAAGTAAAGTGGGCATTATAAATTTTAATATGAGCTTTATTACGACCTTGTACTCGATAATGATGTAACTAGCTGGATGTAAAAAGTCAATTTGTTTATAGTTTGCCAGAGGATCATGGTAGCGGGACGAGATCCAATACTCCGCAGACCAACATATTTTGTTAATACTAATCGAACTCGATAATAGGGCATAATTACATTTTTTATACCCCATGACGTAGATATAAAGCCATAAAAACGAACCGAAAGCTGCTGTATTTAACCATATAGCGGCTGGTTGTGTTTCGGCAGGACAGTGTTAAAATTCGTTTGTAATATAATTACTTTTGGTCTGCGGCCTTCGGCATGATAACAGGTGAAACTGTTTTGTTTATACGTCATAATCAGCCTTCACCTCGTCTTTCGATGACATAATTCAAGCATGTACACTGGTACTATTCAAGTATGCTTGTATAATAAATTTGTGCGTGTATAATAACGCTCAAGTATGCAGTTACATGTGTAGTCGGCTGAAGTGTACACGCACAATTTTGTAGGTAATTTTATTCGAATAAAAAGACTTCAAATTTGAATGTGAAATTATATCCATGAAAATATAAAATATATTTGACCCTATTAATTCAAATACGCATTGAATAGTTGATTGCATTCTAAACGGTATAACAATTTCTAAAAATATTAAATTTTGAAGAATATAAAGTTTTACCTCTTATATTAGATTATAACAGAGAGGAAAATATCACGGTGCAATTAAATACTTAGGCACATAATAAAGACTTTAACTTATTCGTTATAATGTACATACTTTTATTACATGTATGGTACTTTCAAATTTTTAAAATTCGTGTAACAAAAAGATTTCGACATTTAAATTTAATATCAGTCGGTATATAATAAAATATTGTAACACTAAATTACATATTTCCAAATGGCTTAATACCTTGATCATTTGAAATTGCTTCATTAATAGAAGAATGGCTGACAACAGTTTCATATAATGTATGCGTAACTCGTGAAAGTTATATAACGTATATTTATTATACTGAGGATTATAGAACATAGAATGTTATATCCAAGATTATACGAAGCTCTACTGTTAATGAAGAGTAAGGGAAGTATCAACGAAGTACAAAATCCAATTAATCGTACTTTCGTAATAAAATTATTTACATATACATCAACTTTTTTTTAATAATTCTTCAGTTCGGAAAAGATAAGATTATTATTGAAACTGTACAATGAGATCGTATTCATCGGAAAAATGTAATACGTTGAAATACTTCGATGAAAAGTTAAACGTGCCTAACATGAAAACTGACGATGTATTCTGCGTTTGTTCGTTGAACAGAAATAGCAAATGGATCTGTTGGATGGAAGGTAAATGCAACTAGTCGTCTCGCAGCTGTAGGTGTTGTACGACCTAACATTCCCGCATACATTCGAAATTTTAAAAGACCAGAATCACGAGCGTAAAACCTTTAAAAATAATGTAACAGCATTAATAGCATTAAATAATTGCGTTTAAGTATCAATTATCATTACAAAAAGAACAATTTTAACATATATATACGTGGAAGTAATTTTAATAACCCTTGGCAATTTTTCATATGAAATTTATACATTTCATAGATTTAGCAAGTAATTCCCAGAAATATCAAAAGTCAAATGGAAACTATACCGTATAGGGTGTTCGCCACAAGCTTTGGGACGCTCCATCATAGATACCCATTTGTCATCGTAACAAAATAGGGATAAGTCAAGGTACGGAGAACTAGAGTAGGATTGAGCGCATATAGGCAATTGAGCAAGTAATCTTTTCGTAGCTTCTGTAACACCACCGTATCTGGCACTTATTATTGTTTGTTTAAATCTCTGTTGTAACAATCTGTAATAAAATTATGGATTAATACTATTTTTTAAATATTTTTGAAAACTGTGTGGTATTTTTGCACACCACTGGCGCATTTCCTTATCAGTAATTGCTCGAACTTGGTCACGCTGGATGCGACGTCCAAAAGGACAGGCAATAAGAATGAAAACGATACTATCTGTAAAAAATGAAATTTATATAACTCCCTTTTTTTTCTCACAACATAGAAAGTGTTAATGATCCAGCGACATTTTTTCTAACTAATATAATATAATATATATAATATAAAACCATAAATAAGTCATAAATCGAATTATTTAAAGAATTATTGATAGTTAAATAGGAATAGATGAGAAGATAGTTATTTGAACATTTGAAAGTACAATAGCGTTTCCCAAAAAAATAACCAAGTGAAGATTGAAACGTCGAGTTGTATAGCGTGTCATCTATAATTTGATTGCAACTGATTTTTTTATCCTGTGCAAATTAAACAAACTATTTCTTCTGTTTTTGCATATATGCGCAGATAGGTTTATATTTTTATAATTTTTAGCACAGCGAATCCTCAAATTTTCCTCATTCAAAAATTCTGGTAGTTCTAATCCTGAAAGTGAAGTTCGACTTTGGTCAGTTTAATTGAAATCAGAAAAATCTCGCCAAATTATTAACAATTCTTACATTGTAATGAAATAAAAATTATAAAAATTTCACTTTTCACGTATCAAAATGATGGCACACCATTTGTTGCTTTAAGCATCAAAGCGCTAGTGTTCTGGTGTTAACTCACATGAGTGACGCCAATTGCCGAGAGTTGTCACATTATGTGAAACACCTTGAATCGTACTTTGAAACATTACTATATTTGATTGATAATTACGTTGAGTGTCCCTAAATTATATGACTAAAGTATATGTGTATGCGAAAGGGAATGTTCAGTTCTTTGGGCGTTCGAACAACAAGAATTGAACATTGGCGTCCGAAATAAAATATTTCCATATTTCGAAAATGATGAAAAATCTATGTGTATACACACACACACACACATTTAATCTTGTTTCACAATACTGGGATATCCTGTATATTACACTGTACTCTCGTGAATATTATACCTTGCATATATATTGTTAGATGGAGAACACATATACTGACAATCACCACTCATTCTAGCATTCCTGAAGAAATCACTGAAGTTTTCAAATTGTGTTAATAATTGTGTGGATGTGTTATCATATGCAGCTAATATTTTAGCAGTGACCATATCATAAACTACCAGAAGTGCAGGTTGTACATTAGGTTCGTTTGCCTGAAGCGTCGCCACTTCTTCACTTGCGAATCTCACAAGAACATGATTTGTATCTAATAACTGCATTTTCCACATTCGCAATGCGTTTAACTGAAACATTAAATTATTATGATAACATATATTCAGAGCACCATTATGCTTAAGATTTTTATAATAAACGTATTCAAATTTTATACAATACTTGGTCAAAATATTGATAAAAACGTCTCAACTCATATGGATCCTTTGTTGTATCGCTAATATATGCCGCCCTTTTGTACAAATAAACTAATAATTTATGTTTAAGACAGTTTATTGTGACATCTCTAAACGGACGACAGTTCACTCCTGGACATGCACTTCTGACCAAATACGCATCATCCTCTAAACAAAACCTGTTTCCAACCAAAGTCAGTTATTGATAATGCAACAATAGTTACTAAAATAAATTTAAAACAAAAAATGTCTTTTTATAGAAGTGGTACCTTCCTATTGTTCTAACATTGATAAACATTCCATCAAGGATTTGAAATATATGAATGGTTTGATGTTGTACAGACAGTACTGCCAATATATCTTTATAAAGATAGAGACCTACATAAATAAAAATGTTTGTTGATTGATTTGAATAAATGAAATAGACACGTTATTCATGAGCAATATTTAATTAAGATTATGCTTGCCCTGATTATGAGACAAATATATTTTATCTACTTTAAAATGTCTAGTATCACACAATTTCCCTCCGTGTAAATCGACAAGGTGTAAGCTATAATCTTCAAGAGGTGATCTAGGATTTGGAGTCAGCGCTTCATTGTTAGAATAAATCTTAAAGAATAAAATTTAATATTATCAATCCTTAATAATTGCAGAACTAATAGCCATATGATAACATCTTTACCTGATAAAAATGTGGTCTCAATTCATCTGGAATATGTGCAGCTGAACCAACAATTACATACCGGCCATCGTCTGTAAATAAACTGCATTCTCTGTTCAACTGTTCATTACTTTGAACCACATTAACAATCCATTTAGCCTATAAATATTGTAATAAATCTTGTTATTTATTTTAGTTAATAAAAATTGATCATTCATAAATGAAGCTATGATATTAAAAGATTAAAATTAATACAATACACCTTAAAAAATCGACTAAAAATGTTCCTTCTAATTTGGAAACTACATTCGTCGTTCTTATGACCAATATATTCGCCTTCACAATTTGCTAATAAATCAGCAGCCGCAGATGCACCACGATATTCATAAACCTCTATAGAAGTTTGGTCTGCGCTAAATGCTATTAAATAACGACCATCAGGACTAAATTTCCTAAGGAAACACGGAGGTTTCTCCACATTCATAACAGTGAAATTTGGAAATACATTTTGATAAAATTGTCTAGCACAGTGTACGTGTGTTCCTGGATAAGAACAACCAAATGTTTCCCGACGTTTCAGGCGTAATACTATATTCTGTGGACCTATTTTACGAGGTTTAATAGGGCAAGGTTCTGTCACGTATTCAATCTTTGCCTCCTTTTCAGCCATCCCTTGCGAATATTACGAACATGTATCAGATTATTCATTTCACTTGATGTACACGTACGTGTAAACTGAACAACATAAAAGTGCCTTCTATTTTTTTCTTTATAGAAATAGATCAAACCCTATTCTCTTGGTTATGTTCCATATTTCATTTAAGTTTGTAAGGATGAAAGTTTTAAGGTTGATTTTACGTTAGAAACGGAAGATAATCTTATATTTGTAACATTATTTATGTTACTAACATATTCTACTCAAAATTTAAACAATTCATATGACTTTAAATCAACATGAGTTTTCCCCCTTTCTTCTATGCGAAGCGATCTGCTATATTAGTTTGAATACACTTTGCATCTAAATCTATCTATTTCTTTTTGCGCCTATTTTCTTACTGTACAACTTGTGTAACCGTATCCTGATTTAATAACTTTTAAGATATCAACTTGTTCATTCTTTCTGTTTTTATTGTTATATTTATAATGATCACTTCATTATTTTACAGCACTTTATAAGAATTACTTTATTATCACAAAGATACTATACTCATCTATGCATAGCGCATCGTATGTATATCGCATACACGCATGCGCGTATGTGAATCACATACTGATTGACCTATACATATATGAATTGGCATAACTTTATTAATAATATAGACAATAGATCTTCTAATATTTAGGATCGTTCGTATAAAAATAAGGAATATAGATGAAAATTGTTCAGTATTTTAATAATAATCTAATAGAATTCTCAATTTTGAATAGTGCTTACTAAGAATATCTATAGAACTCCTATATATACATTTAATTGCATGCAGAATATTTCTCAAATAAGATAGTCCTATTAATACTATTTGCTGATACTACTATTATCGCCATTATACTTGTATTCTATATATATATATATATATATATATATATAGAATATTGTATTCTATATATATATATATATATATATATATATAGAATATTGTATTCTATATATATATATATATATATATATATATAGAATATTGTATTCTATATATATATATATATATATATATATATAGAATATTGTATTCTATATATATATATATATATATATATATATAGAATATTGTATTCTATATATATATATATATATATATATATATAGAATATTGTATTCTATATATATATATATATATATATATATATAGAATATTGTATTCTATATATATATATATATATATATATATATAGAATATTGTATTCTATATATATATATATATATATATATATATAGAATATTGTATTCTATATATATATATATATATATATATATATAGAATATTGTATTCTATATATATATATATATATATATATATATAGAATATTGTATTCTATATATATATATATATATATATATATATATATTTTATGTTATCTGTTAAATATCTGTAACAGTTAGATTTTTTTCAACAAAAACCATTTATTTATTTTCAAGTTTGTTTACAATCTTTTGCAATTAGATAATATTTATTTATGTAAATTGAATACATTATCTTTTTTCCCAATTACAATGTTTCATCAATTTTCCACTTATCATATTTAAAAACAGACAACATAAAGAATTAATGAACTCTTTATATTTTATTATATATACTGTGCAAACAAATCAAATTTCATTGATCTATAAGAACAGCAACACTATAATTTATTACACGTATATGACGTAATATGGCAAATTGAAGAAGTGTTTATATGTATATTGATATTGCAGATAATTATTACCTGTATTGTATACTATATTGAAATCTATAAAGTTTAACATGATACATATCCGTATCTAAATGCTATTCACATTCTCTACTTTATTCATATATCTATGATACTTATTTCAGCTGATTATCAGCTGCGAATTACGAACGATCAAATTTGCATCTGTACCAAACCCGTGTCAATTCAATGATAAATAAACAATTCGTTTATTGCGCTAATAGTTAATGTAATATATTTATGCTCGATTTTATGATGAGAAGAGTAACATAAATTATATAGGATAGTATATAACCGTATTTGAGAAAGAAAGTACAACTTCAAACAAGTACACAAATATCATGATCCATTCTACTTTTCCATTCCTCACAACTTCCATTGTAAGGTCTCTGTAATTTTGTTTCATAACCAATTCTTGCGTGTATTTCATGCACCAGCACAAATTGTATAGGATATTTGTTAACGATCAAAATAAAATGAAATATATCGATAACAATTTGTAGTACAATACTGGTGCAAACACTTAGTTTCAAGAAAAGAATGTAAATAAGAATATTAGTGGCTAACTTTTTGACAATTCTTAAAACTCAAAGAAACACTCGTACATGTATGTTACAATTAAACGGCATAAAAAAATCAAGATCATATGAATGAAAAAGAAAAAAAAAAAGAAGAGTGTGCCAGAAAGAAAATTGATGCATAAATTTTCAATTAAACTGTACACAATTAAAACCACTAACGTTTCTTCCATTATTTTTATATATAACACACTTCCTATGCTTAGATTATGTTACAGTGTTTTTTCTTCATTTCTCATTTTGCAAACATTGTTGTAATCACCTTAAATTTATTAAACATCCAAATTCAAACTTTTATAAAGAAACATACACATTCTTCTTAAATTTCTTACTTATTTTTGCAAACTATGAAATTGTGTATATGCAGGCGCGCGCGTAAATAAATATATACATATATATAGCAACAATGATTATCTCAACTATAAATACGCACGTCTTTGTTTGACCCTTAATGTTCATATCTCGTTATAATTCATGCAAAGCAACACATGCAAGTTGTAATTTTATATTGCGTTATTTTTTCTTGATTCACATTACACTGTTGATTGAAGTATAAAGCTTGAAATTTATATTAGTGTCGAGATACAATATTGATATATATGAGCATCGCTCGAGTGAACAGTGCCAGGAAACAAATTTGAAAAAAGTGAAAAATAGACGCATGTCGTGTGTGTATATTTGCGTGTCCTGCTGGGTAGAGAAAATATTAAGACAGGATAATCAATCTCAAATCTCACTCGATGAGTTACTACTGGAGTTATTACCACTCGAGGATGAAGGTGATGATGTTCTAGTATTATTTGATTCGTTGGTTGCCCTAGAAGTAAATAGATATAACTATGAGACTTTTATACTTTCTACATAATGTGAATATTCAAATTCTTAAAATGTATAACTTCCATGTATTACATATATTTAAAAATATCAAGTGTTACGTTATGTTTATGTTATCACTGTGTCTAAGTAAAAAATTTAAGCTTTATATAGGTAAAATATTAATAACATACCTAAAGAGAGCAACTAAGCTACGTCCTACGGTATCCTGATGTACTTCTGCTGAATTTTGACTTCCCAAGTGCTGTCTACAAATAGGGCAGGTACCATGCTAAATGCAAAAAAAGAAAAGAAAGAAAAACATCACGAAAAGACATTTGTACCACCTCGAAATAAAATTGAACTCTTCGAATTTTTTTCCAACTTACCAATTCTAACCATGGTACAATGCACGGTGTATGATATAGATGTAAACAAGGAAGTTGCTTAACTGGTTCAGAAAGTTTGAAGTCTTCCCAACAAACGGAACATTGAAGTTTACTATCTGTATGTATAATTTATAAAATATAATTTATTATCAATGTTTAGATTAATTTTTTAAATTATGAGTTACAGTTACAATATACATATGTACACGTTTTACTCACCCACATGACATTGACTCACAGTTATAGTTGGTATTTCATCGATTTGTTTTCTCGGTAGGGGAGGTGGTCCAGTTCCATCAATTTGATTCAATAATTGCGTTACAATCGCGTCTAAGCCATCTTGACCCCAGACATAATCTCCAGGATTTCCCAAGAACAGTCTAATATTGAATCTACATTATTGTGCTTTATTTTAGTAATACTAAATATCAAACAAAGCAATAATGACTTTTATCCTGGGTGAACAAGCTTTTAAGTGCTTCTATCTATGTTTATTTATACATATCTAATGTTTACTCATATGGTATAATGCAAGGAAACAATGTAAGGCACAATACAAATTAAATAAAAATGATTTTTCAATTTATGATCCATGATCCTGAATTCACGTAATAAATTTAACATATTTTATATTAATAAATTTAACGTATTTTGTATTAACACACACACACACAAACACACGCACGCACGCACGCACGCACGCACGCACGCACGCACGCACGCACACACAAGATATAGTATATATTTTATATATATATCATATTTAGATTTATTCAATAGATAGATTTATTCAATCAATGTTCGACAGAAAATAAAAGTCGTTATAATAAAGGATATAAGCCGTTATAATAATTTTTTCGAAATTTCATTGTCATTTTTTATATATTTCCATTAATACCGCTTATTAATATCTTTTCCACGTAACATATTCTCAAGTTACTTCTATTTTTATTCAGTTATTTCCATCCTTTCTAACAATGAGTACTACATAGCATGTGATTATTTGTGTGAAATTGTTCAAATTTTAATCCATTATAAACATGTAAAATGAACGAACATATGCTCATATACGCGCAGCGTACGCATATATACACATAAATCAGCTTAATCTATTTATATGCTATTTAAAAAATATTATATATAAATATAAAGAAAAGTGAAAGTTACATACACAATTATATATTCTATATAATACTTAAAAATAAACTATTAACTAAAATTTGATTCTAATTTCATTGAAATTCTTATTAAAACGCTTATACTTATCTTTTTCTTAATAAATACCATGATATCCTGTTTTATATGCCAAATAAAAATATTTTACATGCAGATGAACTAAAATTGGAAAATTGCTTTTGAATTCACTCAGGATAATATTCTATATAAATAACATGCAAATCTCTCTCTCTCTCTCTCTCTCTCTCAAGATAATTTTACATAAAGCGTGTGGTTCCCTTTTTTATATTATACAAGTTAAAAGATTTGATTTGCCTTGAAAATCTTCTGAACTTGAGCAATTATATGCATACATGCTTGTATACATTAGATAAATAAGAATAAATGTATAATAAAGATTAATATTATACATACACAGGTAGTTGTGCAGCTTGTGCTACTCCTTCTGAGAGATTAAGTATAAAATCTTGTATGAAATTCTCTACAGACACAGGCATTACTTCTTGTCGTCCACGACTGCTGTTCAACATAAAAATAACCAATCATATCCATACGTACCGCAGAAGTTGGTAATAAATTAATTATGTTTATTAATTTTCATTTTTATATAAATAACTTTTGTCTTTAATATACTTTACACTTACGTTATATTAAAATAATCAAATATATCATTACCATAAAAATACATACATGGCACTAATTATTTAATTAGAAATTTTAACGTGTAAACACTGTGAGCTTTCAAAAAATTAGAAGCGATATACCTATTAGAACGACGTGTATCTTGAGCATTACGTGACCAATGAGTTCGTCTCCTACCAGCGGGAACGTTATTTCTAACAGGTGTAGAACTAAATGGTGTTTCAAACTGATTGGAGATTTCTGTCTCATATTCCCCTCTTAAAGGAACATCTGCGTAACGTTCCCAAAGCTACATAATAAATATTTGATCAAAACAATAATGAAATACATCAAAATATAATGAAGTTACAAAATTAAAATATTAAGATTTAAAAGCAATGGTCATTTCATCTATAATGCATCTATAACGTTATTTACTATTATGAACTGAGAAATAATATTTACATCATCCGCGTCATTAGTAATATGCATTCCAGATCCACTGTCACTGCTATCGCTTTCTAATTCCTCTATGAAACCACTCGAACATCTTGGACACGTGTAATCCTAGAAAATAGATTAAACATTATATCAAGTTATAATCGACAACGATCATTCGTGTCATTACAACACGATTCCAATCTGTTTCGTAGATTAATTTGAATAAATATAATATACAGGAAATAACTTAAATCTTTCTATGTTTCTTCTCGCGTATCTGTCAAAAATACACCTACAGACTTAATACTTAAAGATCAATAGATAAAGTATCGATAACTTTTGTGTTTATTCGTTTAGATTAGATATTAGTTACAATTAATGTAATTTATTGTACAATGTTTAATAATAAAGTAATATATTACCTAAAGAAATCAATGATCAATATTAAGTATACATATTAAAAAAAGTATCTAGAAAATAAGTACGAGAGAGATGATTTATATATAGGAGCATTTTAAATAAATATTCTTCGATCTAATTGAGTTTTACATTAAAATAACATTATCTTTTATAATACTCAAGCGTTGACTGATTTTAATATAGATACATAATGGTGAAAGTAAAAATGTAGAAGATAATGAGACAATAGTAATTTGTGCGATTAATTGTACTTGAAAAGACGATAGTTTAGTGCGATTTTTTATATTAAACAAAAAAGAAGGTAGAAGGAAAAGAACTTTTACGCGTGATACCAAAGGACAACTCGGAACAAAAAATTTGAGGTTTTACACATAATGTCATGTTTAACAGTATAGTTATTAATATGAAAAGAAGGACAAATATACTTACAGGTAATAAACGTTCAATTTCGATACTGCATTTGTGACAAAAAAATCGGGACATTGCCCCGTCTACAACGGCTTCCGCCATCTTTTACGTGTCCTCTTTGCTCCTCTTGCCTATTTCTGACTATCGTGATGAATCGTAACCCGTCACAATTCTTGATGTACGTTGATTACGTTTTAAGCGAATGCCGAAACAGACCTGGAAAACTACTGATTTTAAATGATACCTCTACGTATCACGAGATGGCGTTTAATTAAATTAGTCGATTTGCGCATCAATCTATCATTTCGTTCGATTACAATTCTTTAGTTTTAGTTTTCTTTAGTTTTAATATATTTTGCTGTTCCCTAACTTTTATTCAAATTGTAATCTTCTTTCTCAATTATCAGTTATAAGTATAATACCATTGTGTCTTTTATTTCCATTTGTAAAATATCCGTGAAGACATTTTCTGAATAAAAAGACTAGATTGTCTTCAAAAATAAACATGTATACACTACATACATAATATTTTCGTTCGTATGCAGCAAGTAAGATGCAATCCTTTTACTTTTTATGGTAAAAGATGCACCAAACGTGCACAATTATTTACTGTATCAATCGTTAAATACGTATATACTTAGTGCATACATTTCAAATGGCTCGTGCATTTCAAATATTATACATAAGTACCTCGACATAGAAATGTAAGGTTAGGTATGCTGTGCACGTACGCACGGTTGTTTCGTGTGTATGTATGCCTTGGTCATTTATTTAGCTACTCATTTTTATTCAGGGGTCACACGATGAAAAACATTATTAATTAAAAATATACTGCAATAACAAATAGTTTTTGGAAAAATATGATTGATATGTGCGACTCTTGATATCGTATTTAGCTATCAAATTATTATATGTAATTAAATATACATTTATGCGCGTGTGCGCGCGCGCGCGTGTATGTCATTTTTTGGTACGGTGTACTCGCGTACAGTTGCATTATTTTCGAGTAGACCGTGCACGAATATCTTTGACTATGTTTGCTCTTCACCACATGTTTGATCATGCTCAAATTTGTAAAGCCTTTATATAAATATTTACGCAACTATAAGAAATTTAAAAAGGAAAAGAACGTTACATCAATTGCGGAAATTTCGTATTAAGTTATGTAACGTTCTACACGAAACTGTATTAAAAATTTTTATCGAAATTTCTTGGAAATTTTTCATTGACATATTCTAAGGAAATACCTACACATACATATGAGTGAACAAATAAATGGATATATTAATTAAAGATTAATTAAATTCAGTGCAGACTGAATAGTTAATAACGAATAGATTATGTAAAGTACTGATTTATTATAATCAAACGATAGCCTACTGACACACAATGTTCTAATACAACTTATATCAATTTATAATGCTTCACTTACACAAGTAAGCGCGATGAAGATTTCATTCTAAATCTACTCAGATAAATATATTACAATATTTTAGATCGCTAGACGAACAATCAAATAATTCAAAGTTTTGTACCGTTTGAACTACAAGAGTCTCGAACGTTTCTTTTTTTTCAAATTCATTTTAAGTACCCGCTTGTACCCTTTCTCGTCGAACGACTGTATACACGTAGAAAGAGATTTATTATATAATGAACACATTTCTTTCAAAAATGCAATACAGTCAAGTTTAATGAACACACGAAATACGTCGATTATCATAAGAAGAGATTTCGATTTTCACAGAGTCTGCTTACAGTTGGAAATACGTATATGTAGTAATCGCATATGGCTTTCATTTCACTGGTTTCACGTATGCTTCGATTCCCTTTAAATGTAATTTTATTCGTGAAGTTGGTTTTAGAACTGCTTCCTATTACTACGATCTCTCAGTTATACATATACATATGTATGTACTTGTGTTTTCATCAAGCCGAATATTTGCCTATATGAATTTTACACATATACCGAAATTAATAACTCCTTTTTCTTGAAAAAGAAGACGAAAAGGATAAGGAAACATTCGGTACATTCTTCTTCAAATTATATCAAATAATTGATATGAAACATTACATTTCACGTAATCATGTTATACCCTACCTTCCTTTCCTTTTTTTTTTCCTCTGTCTCGGTACGTAGTTATAACTGTAACTTAATAAAAAGATAATTCGTAACTTGGTATATGCAGGTATATGGAATATGTAATAATTCGATGTATGTATGTATATATATATATATAAACATCATTGTCGTTCTCCTGTGACTTTTCAATATCTTTGAATATCTTGAAACTCGAATTCTATCTATTGATATTACATATATAATTCCATATTTCCGAAAAATGAATAATTATTATAGATCGATCAAATATGTATGTATACATATATATTTTAAACTTTTCTTCGTATGGATATCTATACGGAGTCCAGTGTTTCGATTCATGTACTTATGTATGTATTTTAATTGAAACAAATAGATACTATTGCGAAGAAGATTGTCATGAAAACTTGAATCACAATTTTATATCGAATAATATAAGTTTCAAATGAAAATCAAATGTGGAAACATTTCAAAGATTACTTAGTATTTCGAATTTAAAAAACGAAAGAACATTGCTGTTTATGATATTTTAGTATTACACAAATGATAAAAACCGCGGAAATGTCTCTAACTAATATTAAAATAGACTTAAAATAATTCTTATCGAATCAAAGATATTCTAGATAAATCAGACTCGCTGCATATTGTACCTCGCCGATATATACATACCTACATATGTAAGCATGTACATACATACATATATATTGTAGAATATAGTTCAACGCAGAATCATTGTATAATTATAATGTTACGGTATGTACCATAGTTTGAAATTCTTGGCATTATGATAGACGCAATAGAAGATTATGTTATAAAAATTTTTCTTTCCTTTTCTTTTCTTTTATGGTTACCGATGTTTTCTTAGCTATTTTTCATATATTTTTCATATATTCTTTCATATGCTGAGTTTTACTCAAATGTTCACGCACGTTACTAACTAACGTTACTTGCAAAAATCAAAGCAACGAACACTTTAAACAGATCTATTTCTTCTCTTATATTAATAGAATTAACCAAGTTTTGGAAGTTTACGTTGGAAATAAGCATTACGAATGTCATAAATTAACTATTACAGAAATAATTTTTATTTTGTCGATGTTTATCTTATACATAGAATTCACTCAAATTACGAAATTCGTAACGATAAAATCGCAGATTCATTAAGGGATATAAGCAGCTTAAATATCTTTACTAGGGCTGAACACATTAAATGGTAATTTAACAACAAGAGAAATGATGGCATTGTTCTATCAGACGAATGTAATTATAATAAAAAATTGCCTCGATAATTGATTTGGTTTATTTAGGTGTTAAATGCTATATGTATATAGCCATAACTAATACGTAATGATACTTGTAACGTATTAAATTTTGTTTTGCCAATATTAAGCACAGTTTAGTACTTTTAATCATTCATAGCCGTTAACATGCCCTGCTTTGCTCATTAGTCGTAAATGATTGCCAAATAATTAATTTACCAATTTATTAATTAAGGTCTTGGGAAGAATCAAAATATTTGATCTTTTTTGATACATTATACCGTTCCAACAATAGTTTATGCGCTATATCATAATAGATTGTACACTTAGTCTCTAATTATGAATAATGAAAATATAATGGCGAAACAACATAAATCATACTAAAATTCACTAAAAAACATATAGCGCTTTGTTATCTCAAAGAAATGATTTTATGAAATGTTAATATCACTTCCTATGTATATTCGCACAGAGTTTACATATTACACTGCATTACGTAAAATTACATTGGTATCTTACGAGTAATTTTAAAAGTAATTTTTGAGGCAACGTTTTGTCACTATTACGTTCGTCCGCCCGAACTTATCCAATATTCTCTCAATTAATCACATACCTCTTATTTACATCCTTAACCGCAGCAGAACTGCAAAACGTACTCTCTGTGCATGTTTGATTAACGTAAAGTGGTAAATGTATGCAAAAATTTAATTATCAAAGGAAATTAGTAACTAGCAATTGTTAATTAATTTTTGCAACTTATTACTTTTACATTGCTATATACTTTTCAATATATAAACAATAATTAGATAATAAATATGTGCTTTTGCATGAAATAACAAATATTTATGGTCACACAAATATTTGTGAAAATAATTACAATTAATAAATAATTGTATTTTTCTTACAATTGATTAACTAACTGAATGATTAAAGTATTTCACAAATACAACAAAAATATAAAATAACACAAAAGTACAATAGATTAAAATGACGATGAGATTAATAATGTCATAATGATAATAAAATGCTTATTAATTTTTGTTAACATATTATCAATAATTAGTCATCCTAGACCTTACTAATTTATAGAATATTTGTAATAATATAAAAAAATGTCTTACATTAGGAAAGGAATTTTAGTGAAATATATATGATTAGTGACATACATCTCCGACTTGATTCAAATAGAAATATTTGTATATCGTTAAATATGATCAGTCTGATTCTTAAATTCTATCCGTAAACTAAAATATATTATAATTACTAAATATTGCATGCTTCAGGGGACCATTTAAAAATCATTAATCACCGATTAGAGACAATGAGTATTTCACTCATGCGTGGATCATACAAAGTATGTTGTTACAAACAATCCCCAATAAGAAAAATCTTTCTTCTCACTTTACACAGAGTATAATTGTATAGACTTAAAAACGTTTATCCTTATACCAAAATGTTAAACTTAGTCGTTAGAAATTTCCACCATATCTTATGTGAGTCAATTGTCTGAATGTAAAATTTGTGTAACTACAATCATACTTTCCATTAAAAATCCATGAGAAAAAAAGCTCATAAAAAGAACGTTTTACATACGAAATAAGACATTTTCCCGAGTGTCGATTTAAGAGTTTTAAGACGAATATTATATCTTGTATGCGTGTAACATACAAATGCACGAACGCTCGCATACATAACAGTGAAATATAATAGAATAGAGTCAACATTCACACGATAAGTGGAAGAAGCATAACATATATGTATTAAGGCTGATTTAGGCTATTTGAACCAATAGATCTGTTTCAAGCATATGTATATACAAATCGTAAAACAATTTCTATTATTTAACATATTGTACGCTTATGTTTCATGCTAAATGAACGGCAAAAATTAACAAATGTGTTGAGAAATCAGCTAAAATGAATATATTTATGTAATTTTTATATAACTTGGAGGTTGTACTCAATATTGATATGTATTCTTAAAAGACTTCAAAACATATATATATATATATACTTGTGCACTGCACATTATCTAATAGATTTACTTTTGTCCATTTTCGTCAGAATACCAGAGTATGGAAAGAAAATTTATATGAAAATATTTTCAATTAAGTTAGAATATCGTGTTTAAATATCACAATTAAATAAAGGCTTCTACACTAAAATTTCTATAAAAAGTTATTATAATAATGAGATGTAGAAATTAACAATAATATAAATAACGATATAACAGTGTAACAATATTCGAATAAGTTATCAAATTGTCATTGACTTACCTGCAACATTCATATCCTATTTTATACTCACTTTTCTCTCACATTATTGAATAATTAGTATTGAAATTATTGTAAATAGGTATCGAAATTAACAATTGGTAAACAAATAAAAAAAGTATATATGTAACAATGAGTATAATATGAACTAATCTGTTCTTTATATTTTATTGCGTTATCCAGTTTCTCGAAATATATATATCATACTGTTCGTGACAAAACAATAAAGGAATTCTGTAATAAAACGATAAAAAAATTCAATTTTCAATTCTGTTGATGAATCTTTAACAAATGATATGCATGGAACATAGTTAAAAATACTTTGGGTAGTTACGTCCTTAAACATATTGGAATTGTAAATTGCTATGCAATAAATATATTATCTAAACTTTGCTCTCAAAGTTTAATAACATGTAAAGAAAAACCGTGAGAGCAAAAACGTGACTCATTTTTTCCATAGGTCATACATAGTTTGAGTATGTATGTGAATAGTTTATATACAGTGAACAAGATAGAAAAAGTTTCACCGTAACTCTGAAATTTCGCAATGTAATACTATTTACCGACAATATAACGTTGTCTGCAACGCAATAAAATATGAACATTGTTCGTCTTCCTTAATATTGAATTTTGATCAATGGTAGTGTAATATAAATCATTTTAATAGTTATACGATGCACAGGAAACACATAACTGCAATCAATTTTCATCCGAGGATTCTGTGGAACTTTGAGGCATTGGGTTGAACCAATTTTCACGAATGCCAGTGCTCCTAGATACAAAGAAATATCGACAAAAGTTAATCGATCAATAGCACAAATGTAAACTTATAAAATGTTACATTCATATTGTTTCGTTCGAATTATAAATTTTTCGAAAAATTAGTAAATTGGACAAATAGTAGCAGAAAGAAGATATTAATGAGACATGGAGACTGGAGACGTAATTAATAGACAGCAGAAGAGAATGAATGAAAGATGCACACAATCTTGTACGATACTATGATAAATTATTAAATTTTTCTTCGTACGACATGTTATCACAACTATTAGTTGCGGTGGTTCGATAATCCTTAAACGTTATAAAGTGATTTAATATTAAGTTAAGTAAAAAAGAATAATAATCCCTTTTCCTATAATTACCTTGTTCGTTGACGGGTACTTATAGGCAGTGTGAGTGAAGTTCTATAATACTGAGGAGTAACATTCGAAGCTGTTTCATCTGGTCTTCTATGTAACGTCATAGTTTCGTGCGGAGACGTAATTAATTCATCTTCGTTATCTAAATAATAACGAGAACCTGTTGCGCTTTTACAATTTTCACATTCGCTTCTGTAATCATCTGTATCGTCGTGGAGAGTAGAAAGAGCTTGCATGCTACAAGTGCATGTTACCGATTCAAAACTTCCTTCTTCATTAATTCCATTAGCTATATTTAATGGTGGCTGGAATGCATGAAAATCATATTATATACATACAACAAGTAAGTGTATTTGAAAAGACAGAATTTTATGATACTTGGAATATTATGTTAGATTTTGTACTATACCTTAAAATCATAAGATTTTAGTTCCATTTTAGGATCCAATGGTTGTCTTTCAATTTGTTGCAATCCTGAGGAAGAAGCAGAAGAAGGCTGTATTTGTACATCTTCAGAAAATGTTTCTGGATTTGTATTTTCCCTTGAATTTTCTAATTTAGTTACAGCATTTTGTTGCGACGAATGTGGTATGTTCGACGTAGTAATATCAGCTGTTATCGTAAATCGTAAAAATTCTTTCTGAGTGCAATCATTTATAATATCTTGTAACTTTGCACTGGTACGAGTTGTCAAAGTCCTAGGAATTGTACGATGAGTAGTCATGCTAGAATTTGGTAAGGTTGCGGATATTGTAAATGCTCCAGTTTGTCGAGGAAGGGTGGTATGCGTTTGATAACTTTTCGGAATAGTAGATTGTTGTTGGGTGAAGTTGGATAAAGGTTGTGCAGTTACATCAGGACGCTGATTAATGAAGTTGGGAATTCCAATGGGGGTAGGTAAATTTTCGTAAGTACTTGTTCCCATTGTGAAACTCGTCGTAGAAGTTCCTACACTAACACTCGGAGATAACGTTTCGTTTTGATTCGACTGCCGATAGCTAGCATATATGTTTGGATTCGATATTGGCCTACTTGGCGTTGAGATTAAGCCACTTTGATCCGTTATGACGCCGTCGCAAATTAATGTTGACGAATTGCGATTTATACCACTTTGAGTGCTTCCTACTAACGATATACTTGTACGACTATTGGTATTTGGCAAATAGGTATTTGGAAAATTTAATTGCGGAAGCGCTTGTGGGTTCATGGATAAAAGAGCTTGTTCCGCTCTCGCTGCTGCTACTGCTTCTTCATAAGGTGGTGGAGCCTCGCCACGAGGAAAGTAATTATTTGGTGGTTTCCACAATGGATAACTAGCTCCACATGGAATGTCATCCATAGGAACACTATGCGACAATCCATCTCGTTCTAAATATCCCATACTACCTAAGTTTCTTTGGTCCTCTGCTAACTGTCTGTTCTGCCTTCCTGCCACGCAAACTTTTACAAAATAATTAAAATTTTTGATCTATTATTCTAAGATAAAAACACTTGACACATTGTGAAGGAGAAATACCTTGTATCTTTCTTCGGCGAAAACGGTGTATTAAAAAAAATAACAGACACAATGACAATATAGCTGTTACAAAACTAGCAACAGATCGTACTCCTATATCGTAATTCGTGGCAGCATCGTTTGTGTTGCTACCAATCCCATCGGATTTGTCATTCGGTATAGATAACACTGTATCATCCAAGCAAATGTATCGGCAACAGATATGCCGGGTAGATTTACAATATTCCTGCTTAATTTAGAGTTAATCTTTCAGTCTTTCACAAAGAAAGAGAATAATACCAAGCACAAAGCGATATGATTATTTTACCACTTGAAGCGCGTCTCCATAATCGCAAATAACTGTTCTACACCACTTTGGATTGCCATTATCACATACACAGAGTGTACAGGGTTCTGGGCCAGGAATGTATATAAAAGTATCTTCATAGATTCGTCCTTGTTGATCTTTGCAGGTGACACCACTTTTTGCATGAATAACTGTAAAATATTTATAAAAGTATAGTCATAGGAACTCTTACTCGCTTATAAGATTACTAAGCAGTGAAATTATGAGAAATGAAATTCGTAAATTGAATCATCGATTAACAATGTTTCCCTCTATTTGTCTTTTGTATTATTTGTTTGAATTTCACACGGCACAAAAATAACAATTAACAACTATTTCGCTGAACATAAATATATTTGGCAGCACAATTTACAGAAGATTTATATTTTGCTAACATAAAGTGGCACGCGCATATCGTACCAAGTGATCAAGTAAGCAGGTGAGCGGCAATGTATATACATGCGTCATACGCACGTTACGTCAATCGAAAAATCCACCAAGTATCGAGTGTTAAAAGCTGTCGTTCGACACATAAATATCGAGAATAATAAATAAATGAATCTGCAAGTTGAATATACAAACGCAGAATGCTAAAAAATATTTATATCGACGTATGACCGAATGATTTAAAACGACGCTAGATAATGTTTCACTGATTCATTGAATCGTAGGAGCGTAGCTTTAACAAAAAGGCTTTTTCTTCTTCTCCTCCTTGTTGTTGTTGTTATTGTTATTATCATCATTATCATCATCATCATCATCATCATCATCATCATTATTATTATTATTATTATTATTATTATTATTATTATTATTATTATTATTATTATTATTATTATTAATCAGAACAGAGCGCGCAAGATAAAAGGTTAAGGTGAGTGTAATAAAAACAAGAAATTACTTGGTAAAAAGCCGAGTGATAAAAAGAGGAAGGTTTACGTAAAACTGAGAAAGCATTTGAATCGAAACAATAGAAAGATCGGTATAAAGAAAAGAAGAGTGTCGTGTTTGACTCACCGTTAAAAAATAGAATAAATGCGTAAACTGCATAACCAAGAAGGTTACTGCCACTGTATTTCATTCTGCGTTTGTTATCTCATCATAATCGTAACCACTTGGAGCGGTGCAGCAACGAAGCGGAGAAGGTATCGTTGGACGTCTCAAACGGTGTTTCGTTCCGATAAGTTGCTGTTGTTGGTCCTCGACATTTTTCACGACACAATTCCAACTAACATCTTGTGCTAAAGCACCTGTATCACGAGTGATTTATATAGGAGCAACAGTTATTTTCACACAGCTGCATATCTTAGAAACACTTCTTTTACTCACAAGTGTCCTTGCGAAGTATGCGTCCTCTCAAATAGGCACACCAACTTGCATCTACTTCGTACGGACTCCCGACACCCGGAATGATCGATTAGTAAACGGAGCAGCTATCGGTGTCGAGCACCGATACCGTAGCTATCGCCATCTTCAAGCCATCCGCACAACTTTCTACGAGCAATTGCCATTCTTCTGCCGTGTCAGTCACCACACTATCCTTCGGCAATGCCTTCGGCGAGCTTATCTTATCCACTGCAATCGAATATTCTCTCGTCTATCGGAGTATCATCTGCCGCTTCGCACCGTATCATGGAATATCGCCACAGATACCGCCAACGACGCATACTTACATATTCTCGCTCTTACTTATTTATCGCATTACCTTACCTATATACACGTACCTTTTTCTCTTGCGCATAATTTTCTCTATACGTATAGTGAAAATAATTGAATTTTTTACGATAAAGAACAACCGAACGAGTGTATAATATATGCTCTATAAAATACACACGCACACGTATATATGCATACATAGATATCGTATGCGTCAATGAATATCTAAAACAATCGATTAAATTAAAAACTGCTAGAAACAATCAATGACCGTATAGCGTCATTACGTCAAGCGTGGCGTTACATCCGGTTAAGCGATTGAATTCATATTTATGTTATTGATCGATTACACGCATACCGTATCTATACATGGAAGCGAGATGAAAATCTATACTTTCAAAACAAAACAGATTCCCCTATCCTATCGCTTTTAACCTACCACATTTAACGACTTTATGCAAAATGTAAAAAAATTTCAAGTAAATCTATCTCGATACTCACTTGCAACAATCAAAAGAAATAAGGAACATATAACGACACATAGAGAAGAAAAGAGCAAGAGGAAATAGAAAAATAGGATAACAGTTTGCACGTTGGATCAAATATAGAAATCGTAATTGTACGTCAGGTATGATCAATATCTAAGAAAGGAGAATTATTCAAAATTATTTGCATAGCTGTTGTTTAGAATGAAAAGGATAATTAATATTATATCGTATTATACATGTACGTATAGCAGTACATACATATAATGCGTGTATATGTGAATGTATTGTTGATAGAAAAAGGAAACATGGAAAAAAACGACGATTCGCCCGAAGACGTTAAACGAGCCACTTCGATCGAGCGTGAAATAAAGAGAGGACAAAAGGATGATACGTTCGAAGGTTATCCACGAATAGTGGAAAAGAAGAAAAGATGGGAGCATTGTGATAAACCACCTTTAAAGAAAACTAAGGCAAATGGATCTACAAGTTTCAACATTTTCAGATGATTCGCTTTCTTCTTTCATCACGGATATCTTGCTTTCGAAATAGGGAAATGGTTAAACGCGAATAGGTTAAATGCGATTGAGAAGCTAATTTATCATCATGAATATATACATAAGAAAATACTTTATTCCATGTTTATAATATACACGTATACAAGTCGGATTTGCATACTCTTTTATTCGATGCTCTCGAGGAGCGTTTCGCTGCTGTTTCAACCGTTCGATAGAATTTCCTGCGAAAACAATTTAAATCCGTAACGATAATTGAACGTCGTTCGATTCAGCATCTGAAATGGTTCGATCAACGAACGGAGATTACTATGTTTTTCATTGATGTTGAGGAAAGAATGTAGCTAACTTTATGATAAATTTGTGCCGTAGCATACAGAGAGGTCGAACGACGATTGCTGTCGAAAACAGAGAGGCAGAAAGAAAAAGACGACAAAATTTACAAAGGTTTCGGTATTTGGAGAGCCTTGTACATTCGCAAAATTAGACACCATACCTAGACACTGTTTAACAAAACAAGATTATATCAATATGTTAGCGACTGCAAGGTGAAAGTTTCAACTTCATCAATGAGATACATTTTGACACTGTCGGTTTTGCGGAATAGCAAACGTAACAAAAGATTCTAATATTTTCACATAGTCGCAAATGCCCGCCAGATCAGGAGAAGACGGTGTTTAGGAAACTAAGACCAGTGTCACCGCGAATCAAAGAATTGGCACAACCGACGAGACAACGAATGCTAATAACTTTACAACAAGGCGCGTCGATATTACCGCCGGCTCTCGTCGACAATCTCGTCCGAACCGTAGAGAACGAAACTTGTTTAACCCCTGAGTAACGTATCGATCGTTTAAACCATTCTTTATACACTTGGGTAACATTATCTTTTCGTTTATATTCTCTGTTTTGTTTTATTTTATTTTTCCTTTCGTTTCGTTTCGTTTCGTTTCGTTTCGTTTCGTTTCGTTCCGTTCTGTTCCGTTTTCCACCGAGAGACACATAATAACGATCGTTATGCGGTTGGAAAAATAATTTTGAAATTTCTTAAAGCAAAGCATCGTCGAGGTGTACACGGCTGTGAAATATCTTTTGTAGACAAGCTGCAAAAATCTCGCGTAAAAAGAAGTCTAGCGGAAAGAAGAGGAAAGGCGGAATGGAGAAATGGCAATATAAAGAGGCAAACAAATTAAGGAAAACAAGCGTTGGCATGGCAACCGCAGGATTCTTCGACAAAGATTCGATTTCTTGTCAATATCTTATGGCCGAGCGTTTCGTCCGAAGTATCTTAAAATCGAAATGCTCGTATCCGAAGTCGGAGTTGAACGACGTCGTGGAAGTGATAATCGGACGTCTGACAGATGTTCTCGAATATAGCCCTCCGCAAGACGAAGATCGTAAATCGCAACAAGTGCGTTATTTGGCCGATGTAATAGCCTGTTGGATAACCGGAGTGCTGACCGAGGTCGCGCAATACCAAGAGGACAAACTCGTGGAACGATGTCGAAGGAAAGAAGAGGAAATGAGAATAGACGAGGAGGAAGAGGAGGAGGAGGAGGAGGAGGAGGAGAAGGAGGAGGAGGATGAAGACGAAGACGAGGAGGACGAGGAGAAAGATAAGGACGAGGATCTAAAGAAATACGAAGAAGACGATGAAGACCGCGAATCAGACTTGGATTGGGAAGAGGATGCGAAAACGATGGACGAGGAAACGGAAACGGAAAGAAAGGAAATGGAGCCTCGAACGGAAGATTCGGAAATAGCGGAAATGGAATTGCCAGTGGATGTGGAAACAGAAACTCAAGTGGAACCAGCAGCACAAGTGGAGACTGAGATACAAACGGAACCGAAGGCTCGAGTCGAAGCGGAGATAGAAGCGGATATGGAAACAGAAGTGGCAAAAGAATTAGAAGAAATACCAGAAATCAAATCAGAGGCAGAACCAGAACTACAAGAAGAACCGGTAACAGAAACGGAAGCAGAACTGGTACCAAAAACAGAGCCAGTACCAGAGTCAGAACCAGAACCAGAACCAGAACCAGAACCAGAACCAGAACCAGAACCAGAACCAGAACCAGAACCAGAACCAGAACCAGAACCAGAACCAGAACCAGAACCAGAACCAGAACCAGAACCAGAACCAGAACCAGAACCAGAACCAGAACCAGAACCAGAACCAGAACCAGAACCAGAACCAGAACCAGAACCAGAACCAGAACCAGAACCAGAACCAGAACCAGAACCAGAACCAGAACCAGAACCAGAACCAGAACCAGAACCAGAACCAGAACCAGAACCAGAACCAGAACCAGAACCAGAACCAGAACCAGAACCAGAACCAGAACCAGAACCAGAACCAGAACCAGAACCAGAACCAGAACCAGAACCAGAACCAGAACCAGAACCAGAACCAGAACCAGAACCAGAACCAGAACCAGAACCAGAACCAGAACCAGAACCAGAACCAGAACCAGAACCAGAACCAGAACCAGAACCAGAACCAGAACCAGAACCAGAACCAGAACCAGAACCAGAACCGGAACCGGAACCAGAACCGGAGCTGGTACCGAAAACAGAACCAGAGTCAGAACCAGAATCGGAAGCAGAAGCGGAAGCGGAAACAAAACGAGAGCCAGAATCAGAATCGGAAGCGGTAGCAGAGTCGGTAGCAGGACTAGAACCGGAAGCAAAATTAGAAGCAAAATCGGAAGCAGAGCCAGAAGCAGAATCAAAACTAGAATCGGTATCAGAAGCAGAAAAAGTGGCGGTAGTAGAGCCAAAATCGGAACTAGAAACAGAGATAGAAGGCAAAGTGGAAGCGAAAGCGGAAGAAGCTCGAGTCGAAGACAAGAAGGTGGAAGAACCGTTGGACGAAACGAGAGTGGAAGTATCGCCGGTTGAGATGGAATTACCCAAACATATAGACGTTATCGAGGGTTTGGAAGAATTGTTTAAAACCGATCTCCCTTTCCTCACGTTCGACAAGATTATCGATACTATCTACAAGATGATCGAAAGCATGCCAGAAAATACGGGCGACGATCCGATAACAAATGGCATACATCGTGCGATTTACGAAAAGTTGAGTAATATAGTGAGGTTGGAAAACCCGGATCTATTGACGGAAGAATTGAAGACTATTATGAACATAGTGTGCGGAAAGATGGCAAATTGGTTAAGATCGATACTAAGTAAATCGCAGATGGCGTTCATGGAACGATACATGCCAGAGGTAGAGTCTAAAGAAATTAGAAATTGGACTAGATGGCTGGAGTATATCAGTGACGTGGCCAAAGATTGGAATATCTGGTTACGGACCGTAATCGAGAAGTTGTTGGAGATGGAAAGTGAGAAGATCACTCGCGGAGAATGGCAGGATTGGACAAAATCTTTCGATACCAAGGCTCTGCTGTGGAGACGATTTCACCTGCAAACTATGCACCAAGCGGATCGCAACGTTACGATGTTGATTGGTCGACGCGTCGTTAAAACGGGAACAAAGGGCATGATTCCCGATACATCCGAGCGATTAATCAACACCACTGACTTGCACGTTTGACCAACCATCACGCGTACACGCGTATCAGTTCCATCGTTCTTCTCCAATTTATTTCCTTCGTCGCTTATTTACCACACACGCTTTATTTCATTTTCTACCATTTTATAACTAATATAGCTAACTGGTACAACTAAGCGCACTCGGTTAGATACGTATAAAAGCGCAGAAGATACGTAAACGTAGACTTTAAGATACTCGCACGAAGCTTGCGAACGTTTAACCTACTGGAAATCGATATAACGCGTAAACGCGACGTCCAAACGAAGCGGAGAAACGACGACGAAAATAAAGAGAAGCGGAAAAACGAAAAAGGAAAAACGAGAAACGAAGACAACGAAATATAGAAACTCGCGCAACTTGTAAACGACGAAATAAAGAGAGTGTGAAACCACGATAGACAAATTACGATCGGATTATTCGTATTAGGTATTTAGGCGAACATCGTTGTCGGTGGACGTATTATCGGACATATGGTTTGATACGTTCGCGTTATACGCGATACGAGTAGGCAAGGAGAAACGCAGAGGCAAATTATCCTCGCTGGCATTCCACTTTTTCGATCGGCAGTATTTGCTACACAAGAATGTGGCAAAGCAAAGTGTGTCAAAGAAAAAATTAACCGTTCCCCTGCCTTGGCAAAGAAAAGCCGAGGTGGAAGCAAGACTTTCTTCTGGAACGGCTTAACGCTGACATTGCTGGTCGTGCGCCGACCGTCTATGTCGATACATTTACAATGTATACGTTGAAATCACACACTCGCGCAACTTGCGCATACTTGCTATACGTATATCGAACACTTCTGGTTCGCGATCGCTTCAATTCGTATCCACATGCTTATCTAGGTCTGCGCCCGCGCAAACTCCGCAACGCTTCCTACTACCATCGACCGTGCCACCATATCGTCTCCTCTCGCTTCCTCCTTTTTCCTTCGGCTTCCCTCTCCCCCGTCCCCTTTTCACCTTCTCCCTCCCTTTCACTTCACCTTTCTCCTCCCTTTTCCGCTTTCTCTCGGCTACTCTCTTCCGTACCCTTCAGCGATCCGACCTGCTCTCCGAGCGTATCTCCCAGTTTGCTCGGCTCCGTATCGTTCGTGTCTTTCCATTCGTCTCTTCTCTTCCATTCGTCGATATTTCGATTAATCAGAGTTGCTTCTCGTCCTCTCGTCCTTCTTCTCGTTCCTGCGCAGAATACACGCGTGTGATTACAGTTTTCTCCCTTTCCTTCCGCGGAACAGCATTTTTACTTATTTTTTAATGAGCTTAATCGTTTCACGATCACGACAACGTCTCTATCGTGTCAAAGAGAAACAACACGTTGAATCGAGAAAGAAACTTGATCGTCATCGTCCTCGTCATCAGCATCACCGATCGATTTCGACGATATCAAATACAGGTAATCCGCTAAAACCATAAAAGCATCTTATCTGTGTTAATCGTTTTGCCGATAGTAAGATAGTAAGATAGTAAAATAGCAAGATAGTAAGATAGCAAGATAGTAAGATAGTAAGATAGTAAAATAGCAAGATAGTAAGATAATAAAATAGTAAAATAGCAAGATAGTAAGATAGTAAGATAGTAAAATAGCAAGATAGTAAGATAATAAAATAGTAAAATAGCAAGATAGTAAGATAGTAAGATAGTAAGATAGTAAGATAGTAAGATAGTAAGATAGTAAGATATCGTCTGATATCTTTTATTATTTACGTTTTCATACATATATGCATGTACATATACATAAGTATGTATTTATGTACATACGTGTTCATTATCTTCGTACTTTTCTGTCCTATTCGTCCGTCTCGCAATCGTTGAATATTCTATTTTGCAATTACCAAATCGTTCAATATGGAAATAACTAATATTCGCTTCGTTAAATATCGCGTGTAGAAGATGTCAAAGTCGAATACTAAAAATGTTATAGTACAATAGGCAATAGTACTGTGTAATTTGTATGTAAAAGCGAAGAAATACGAAAGAAATAACGGATAAGCGGATAAATTTAGTTCGCGAACGAGACAGACCACTGTTAAACGTATGAAAAATATTGCTGTTAGATTAGGAACGAACGACATGTATAACATAATCGTCGCTGTCGCAACCTTTAAGGCCTTTTATCGATAGAATTTACTGGTTTAGAAAATTGGTAATCTCTACGCTTGTCTTTCTCAAATATTACGTTGATTTAGTCGCTTAGACCTGAAATTTCCTTCGATAAAGCTTTAGTAGCGTTTAGTAATTTAGTAGTCCAGTTATAAACGTTCGTCTTTTCCTAGACCCTTTCGTAGACTTACTTTGGAATTATCTTCGATTGGAAGATATTTACTGTTGCAAAAAGTGACTTGCCGCTTCTACATAGATAGCGTACGTACGTCGTCGACTATTATGCAGCGATTTCGTCCGATACGACATTATTCGATACCACGATACACGTACATGTATAATACGGTAAAATATATAGGTAACTAATGCTCTGTGTACATACGCTTTGCTATCTACGTACATACGCTAATCTACATATGTATAAAGTGTACGCAGTATGTTTGCATGGTGGAAAAGGTATCAGCGCGATAACCTCGGCTGTCAGAGTCAGCCAATGATTCGCTTGATCGTCGTGTTATTGCATACGGTGGCACGCCGATGTGCGATCGCGCAAGGGAGGAGAAACGAAGAAAGAAAATTCGTCGGGAGGATGACATACGGTTAAACGTGAACGATACCGGTAGATGCGCGTCACCGTTCGAGGGAATCGTTGCTTCTACTCGTAGCCCGCTGATCAAACCAAATCGAATCGTCCATCGTTTCAGGATGACATTGACGTGTTTGGAAAAAGCATCGTTGGTCGTATTAGCAGCGCTTGGACTGCGATTTTTATTACGAGTCAGCATTCTCGTGTGGAAGAAACTAATAGGACCGAGCTTCGGTTTTGGTATCGACTTGAGGACGCAGGGTAAATGGGCAGTGATTACCGGTTCCACCAGTGGAATTGGAAAAGCATACGCGGAACAATTAGCTGAAAAGGGTCTGAGTATCGTGTTGGTTTCACGAACCCAAGCGAAACTCGAGCAAGTCGCAGCTGAGATCAAACAACGGTATGGTGTCGAAGTTCGAATCGTGGAAGCAGACTTGACCGAGGGACAAGTGGCTTACACGAGAATTGCCAAAGCCACCGAAGAACTCGAGGTATTTGTTCTTTCCCCTTTTTCTTATCCTCTCTCTCTCTCTCTCTCTCTCTCTCTTTCTTTCTTTCTCTCTTTCTCTTTTCTTTTTCGTTCCATCCATCTATCCGGTCCGTTCGTTCGTTCATTTTTGCTATCGCACGTGCCGAATAATAATTTATACGTGCCATTCGACGCACTTACACGCGATCACGCACCTACACCGAAGATACAAACAGTTTGTTTTATTATTTCTATCCGCCAATTTCAACATTGAATAATACACGGCCATAATGCATACAGCTAATGTATAATATCGTAATATCGTAATATCGTAATATCGTGTTGCGTTGTTAATGCACGGGTACATACAGGAAAACTTCTTTTTAGCAAAATTTTCAAATTAGCGCGAAATATATCGATATATTGAGAATCCGTCTTTATTAACAGATCGCTGTGGTGGTAAACAATGCTGGGGCCAGTTACGACCATCCGGATCTATTTAATAACATCTCGGAGGGATGTTTAACGGAAATATTGCAGCTAAATGTGGCGGCGGTAACAGGAGTCGCAAGAGCACTTCTTCCGCAACTGTTCGAACGTAGAAAGGGCGTTTTGATAAATATCAGTTCGGCGTTAGCGGTTATACCATCTCCCTATTTATCCGTATATGCCGCTAGCAAAGCCTATGTGCTCAAGCTCAGCTACGATTTGGCTGCGGAAGCAGAACCATACGGCGTCACCGTTCAATGCGTTACTCCCGGCCCAGTAGCCACCAAGATGTCAAAGATCAAGTAAGTCAAGCGAAGTTCGTTTAAGCGACTTCCGCTTCTCTTTTTTTATTCCATAAACGTTATATGCATTTATTCATCGAGACGGACACTTGTACGTTCTGACGTGCTTAAACGCCTGAATATTTCATAAGTGACACTTTGATTTCTACTCGTATCTATTCATAGCTACGTATACATACATATCAGATATCTACGTAACATCTTTAGGAAACCGACTTGGATGGCACCAAAGCCAGAAGAATTTGTAAAGGCTTCGTTAAAAACGATCGGTCTGGAATTGTGCACGACAGGTTATCAGCCTCATTTCTTACTAACTGCTTTTATACACGGTTTACAATGCATCTGCGAGAAAGGCGCGCTCTGGTTAACTTCCAAAATCATATGTAACATACGAAATCGTGCTCTGAAAAAAGACAAGAAGAGAACAACGGGCAGTACGAAAGGCGCAGATTCGATCAGGGAGCACCAGTTATCCCTCGATAAATAGTACATCGTAAGTTTCACTCCCCTTCTTATTCTTTCCCCCTCTTTTTTCCATCTTCTCCTGTTTCTTACAAACGCGTTTTCTCCTTTCTTTCTGATTTTCGCTTCTCTTTTAGACGCAACGCGATAGACATCATATACTTTTAAACACGATCAACTTCGTCTATACATGCCTATGCACGTAATGCGAATAACGAAGAAATCCGACACTTCTGCCACTCCTCGGCCACACTTTTGCCACATGGTATGAAACGAAATATTATAAAATTCAATTATTCTTTTAGATTCATTTCTAAGCTCTCTAATTGTTTTTTTGTTTATTCTCTTCTTTATTAATTAATTCTTGTACATATATTATTGTTCTATATTTATAACTGTTGTACAAACGAATAAAACGTCTGATTGTTTTTCATTTTCTTTTCACTCTTTTCCCCTAATGACTACCCCACGCATTGTCTTTAATACACGTAGGGCAAGAATGACGCTTGAATTTTCCACGTATTTATATTATATTTCCACGTATATGGGCCTCGTTACGACAACACGACGACAACATAGATAATATTTAATAATAATAATAATAATAATAATGTCAAGTCAATGTATGCCTTGTCAGAGAGGAAACAAGTAACGATATTTAAATAGATTTGTCGTACAGACGTGCGTTCGTTTTTGCCTCTCCTTTACATCGCATCGTCCCAATAAGAACGAAAATCTCTCTTTCAAAGACGACAATTACTATTATTCTTATTATCATCATTATTACTATTGCTATTATTATTATTATTATCATTATCACCATTATAATAATTATCGCTATATTATCAAATAAATCAGTTCATTACATGTATGTTTTACATACATGTATGTATATTGCTCGTACATATCTTTAGAAATGAAACAGATTATATACTAAAATACTATTATTATCGTTTTAAAAAATCGGAAAAATATAAGAAACGATATTTTAAAAGATTTTGTACCTATTCGTTGATGATTCGTTCCACGCAATACGCATTCAATGCGCTTGTTTTAACCATTGACTAAATGCAGAGTAGATCCAACATCACGTGAAATTTCCTGTCTCGCATTCTGAAATATCCACTTCGGAAGAAATCAGAAATCATTTCTTACTTTCTCTTGTACAAAACTGCTACGGCGAATATAAGAATTATGTTCGACTCGATCGTTGGAAGTAATAAAAATGGACTTGTCATCTTATGGGATATCGCGTTGCATGTAATACTATAATATCATTGGGTAAGATCGGGGTACGTGACCAGAGAGGAAATGAGAGTGCCAACGCTCGCAGTTCTAGCTTTTTCACAGTACAGGTGCTGCACCGTGCAGCCAAGTGCTGAATTTAATCCACGTTATCATATACAAGAACCTATAAAGTTAGGAATCTGCCCTGTCTGGTTGCATCCTGGCATAGACAAGAACCTATTGAATTCCACGCTACAAAAATTTCATACTAGTTCATCTACTTTTCTATATAAGTCGAGATAAGCGAGTATAAAAACGACAAAATCGTGCAATAATGAAACTAATTGTAAGTTATCTAAGAAAAAGAAATTAATCGTTTATTATATTTTTGAACGATGACACGTATAAAGCAGGGTTAGAAATAGTTTAGTTTGCTATTTGTCGATGTATAAGTTATACAATATCTATTTTGTAATAGCAGAAAGCAATTTCTACTACTTCTAACCCTGCTTTATACGCGTCATCGTTTAAAAATATAATAAACGATTAATTTCTCTTTCTTAGGCAACTTACGATTAGTTTCATTATTGCGCGGTTTTGTCATTCTTATATTCGTCTATCACGAATAGAAAAGTAGATATGAACTTTTCCGTAAAATCGTACAAGTGAATAAGTTCTGGTAGCGTGGAAATCAATAGGTTCTTGTCTATGCTAGGGTGCAACCAAACAGGGCAGATCCCTAACTTTATAGGTTCTTGTATACGCTAACGTAGACTAAACTGTTGCATTTGGCCGCATGGTCGCAGTCCACTAATCCAGGAACAGCCAGATCCATAAGACTGAGGAGCACTCTCGTTTCCTCTCTGACGTTGTATACGTTGACACGACTACTTGACCAAATATATCGACCACCGACTTGAAATTATACGAGCCTTTCTGTCTGTATATAGCATATCTCCAGTTTGTACTGTGATTCTGACCGTATGATTCATAGATTTTATTGCGCCCGCTGTAATTTATAACGTCGCGTCGATCGCCACAGTAGGTAGTCGAGAAGGAGGATCAGAGATGGCGCAAAGCCGTATTCCATGTGCGCGTGTGCATTTGTTATATAACAAGTAACAGACGATTTATAACCGAAATTTTCTTCCGTGATATTTTAACGCCTTTGATCGATTTTTGCCAATAGTATTGGTCAATTACGATTGTCTGCAAGCGATCTTCATTATTCGTTAATAAAAATAATTGCGTGCGTTCAAAGTAATTGGAATATTTATCTGACGTTGCGTGTTACGTTCAGATACGTGATTCTTGGTGTACACTAACATTTCGATACGTTTTTCACTAGCCGAATCTGTTTGCTGGCCAAAACAAGCAATGCATTGATGCAGAAGATTTAGTCTTTTGCAAAGGGTGGCGGAAAATCGTAGAAAGTAATTGATCAAGACACAAGACGATATACTTCATTAATGATCCTAACCTATGAACGCGAGGAAAAGTGTGAAAACCATTTTTCCTTTCTCGAATATATGTCTGGAGGGATTAATAAAAAGACAGATACTTACAACGGTCGATCGTTGGCCAATAAACTACTCGTGTTGCGGCCGATCAAGCAACCGAAACGAGTGGCATGTTGTGGAACACGACGACGTTCAACAAAGCTACGATACGTCATTCTGTTTAACGGACGCTATGTATTGTGGAAAGAAAATAAAGTGAAATAGTGTTTACCATCGTTTTTATGGTGTGTATATAAGTATACATATATATGTATATGTATATGTATATGTATATCTGTGTGTGTGTATATGCATATGTATATATATATATATATTTATATTTATATTTATATCCGTAAGCGCATCGTACATAGGAAAATATATCGTACGTCGAAATTTCTTTCTCTTGTACTTACATACGTCGTTTCACACGACCTTCAAGACTTTGACTTATTATCCACGTTGTATTTTATACATGCACGTTCATCGATACTTTGAACGTTCGTATCGTTTACATTTGCTTGTAAATTAATGATAATCATAGAATCGCAATTAATCGCATAATGCGGTTTATTAGCGCAGAAAAATTAACGGAGATTCAAAGGGAACCAGCTAATATACGAAACATCTGTATATTAGCTCACGTAGATCATGGTAAAACCACTTTGGCAGACTCTCTGGTTGCTAGCAATGGAATCATCTCTAATAAGCTCGCGGGTAAATTACGCTATTTGGACAGCCGTCCCGACGAGCAACTTCGAGGAATTACGATGAAATCAAGCTGCATCGCTCTTTATCACAAGTATAATCATCAAGAATGTGCTATCAATTTGATCGATTCTCCTGGACACGTGGACTTTGCTTCCGAAGTGTCCACAGCTGTGAGACTATGCGACGGTGCTATTATCGTGGTCGACGTGGTAGAAGGCGTGTGCCCGCAGACACGGAGCGCCTTGTCTACCTCTTACGCGGAAGGTTTAAAGCCAATTTTATTATTGAACAAAATAGACAGATTAATTACAGAAATGAAATTGTCACCGTTGGATGCTTACGTGCATTTAACGCAGGTTTTAGAACAGGTGAATGCTGTAATGGGAGAGCTGTTTGCCAGTGACATAATGGAGCGGGAAGAAAAGGAGGAGTTGAAAAAGGAAACGGTGGAGAGCATCTCTGAAAGGAGTATAGCGGATTGGCAGTCCGTACTAGAAGAGATAGACGACTCTACGTTATATTTCTCTCCGGAGCAAGGTAACGTCTTGTTTTGCAGCGCTACGGATGGCTGGGGATTCGGTGTTAAAGAATTTGCCAATATATTTTCGGCGAAATTAGGCTTTAGCGAGAAAGTTCTATCAAAGACGCTTTGGGGAGATTATTACGTAAACACCAAGACCAAGAGAATAATGAGAGGAGCTCAAGAGAAAGCGAAGAAACCTCTGTTCGTTCAACTTATATTGGATAACCTTTGGGCTCTGTATGAAACGATAACCGTTCGCAAGGATAAAGACAAGGTAGCGTGGATGGCCGAAAGATTGGGTATAACATTGACAAACAGGGATTTGAGGCACACGGATGCCAAGGCTCAATTACAGGCAGTCTGTTCTCAATGGCTACCTCTGGCTCGTGCGTGTCTCGACGCCGTATGCGACAAAATTCCAGCACCAGATAATTTAACTTCGGAAAAGGTAGAACGTTTACTCAGCGGAAACTTTGATTTCTCTACGTTGCCAGAGGAGACGCAACGATTGAAGGAAACGTTTCTAGCCTGCGATCCTTCCCCTCGTTCACCTGTCGTTGTATTCATTTCGAAAATGTTTCCGCTAGAGAAGAAGATGTTGCCGGAGAATAAACCAAAACCGTTGACGTCCGAAGAGTTGGCTGATCGAAGGGAAATGGCACGAACGAAGCACGCGGAGAAAATGACGAAGGAGCAACGATCGACGGAGGAAGTCGGAGAGTGGCAACGGGACGCGAATATCGGCAAGTTTGATCCGAGTGACGGGAGCGGAGGATCGGAAAGCGCCGTTTCGATTTCCGAAGAAATCCACGGAGAAGATGAACATTCGGAAACTACGTTAATAGCGTTCGCGCGAATATATTCCGGATGTCTGGAAGAAGGAAGTGTCGTGTATGTTCTAGGACCGAAACACGATCCGCGCGAAATATTGAAAGGACAAAGGAGAGGAGCAGGCGAGTTAGTACCGATAGACGAGGACGAAAAGCTCGTGTCGAAAAGCTCGAAGCTCGGAAAACACGTGACAAGAGTTACCATACGAAAACTGTACCTTCTAATGGGTAGAGAATTGGAACCGACGAACAAAGTATTTGCTGGTAACGTATTTGGAATCGGCGATTTGGAGGATTACGTATTAAAAACGGCAACGCTTTCCACCACTATCGCTTGTCCATCTTTCTCAGAGTTGACTTCGCTCGGTGTACCGATAATGCGAGTGGCTCTGGAGCCGAAACATCCGAACGATTTGCAACCGTTGATCAATGGGTTAAAATTGCTTAATCAGGCGGATGCCTGTGCCGTCGTTCACATTCAAGAGACTGGGGAAATCGTATTAAGCACCGCCGGAGAAGTGCATTTGGAGAGATGTTTGGAAGATTTAAAGTTATGTTACGCGAAAGTCGATGTAAACGTGTCGGAGCCTATCGTACCGTTTAGAGAAACGGTCGTGCCTCCACCGAAGGTCGATATGGTGAACGAAGCGATCGAGAAGAAAGCCGAAGACGTTAGTCTCGCTTCTTGGACGGCGAATCGACAGTGTTACTTTGAAATCGATGCGAGACCTTTACCCGATAAAGTGACCAAGATTTTGGAAAAGAACGCCGATTTAATAAAGGCGTTCTATCACCATTATGGTAGATCGCGTGCAGAAAAGGAGGAGAAAGAGACGGAAAAGATTACGAACGATCGTGAAATGGAATCGTTAGGCACGATGTCGGAGAGGAAGCAACGCGCGTTAGAATCGTTGAGAAGCGAGTTGGCCGGTGCGTTTCGAGAAGCGGGGGAAGAAGACGCGTTAGACAAAATATGGTCGTTCGGGCCACGAAACTGCGGACCTAATATCTTGTTGAACGAAACCGATTATAAGCAGAGGAAATTTTGGGAAAGCCATTCAAAGTCTATGGATCCACGTGCTCCGTAAGTAATCATCGATACGACGAAAACTAGTACACTGGTAACCGTCCGCCCTTCCTTCTTTTCTTTCGTTGATCGACAAAATACTTGGACGTTAACTATAAACTCTATTCAAATAAATATAATTAATATTATTATCGTTAATATTATCTACCATGTTTAGTTACGAGAGCAGCATGGTCAATGGTTTCCAACTAGCAACGCTCGCCGGACCTCTCTGCGAAGAGCCTATGATGGGTGTCTGTTTCGTCGTGAAAAAGTGGGAAATTAATAATCAAGATTCACAAAGGTATATCGCTTCATAAAGCTTGATATTGCGTATTAAACCCGACGTATTACCCGAATGAACGAACTAAACGAAATTAACGCTTCAATTTCACAAGCATCATCGTCTCTTTCCTCGCGCCGTTCTTTTCTCGCCTTTCACGCTTGCATTTTCCTTGCGTAGTTACGTTTCAACGTCTCTAATCAGCTAATAAAATCGAATATCGTTTGAAAAATAAAAACCTGTGTTATTAGCGAAAATGGCAGCCAGAATCAAGGACACATGGATGGCGGTCATTTGATGTCAGCATGCAAAGAAGCTTGCCGTCGTGCGTTTAATTCGAGACACCCTCGATTAGTTACTCCGATGTATAGCTGCAGCGTCCTAGTCAATTCGGACGTACTGGGTAAGTTTGATTTCGTTTTCATTTAACGATAAGTGGGTGGATGAAGTAGGCTGGATGAAATGGAAAGACGAGTGTCGTAATTACGTTGATTCGGATATATCGTCGAATTTTCGTATCGTCGCTTAAAATACTTTCGTTTCGACCGTCCGTCGCAACGACTCTTCTCAACTTTTCGGGTATACGGTCGTTTATACGGTGGTTGCAAAATGTCAGGATGGTTTAACGAGGTGTCGACACTTCAAAGTCTTTCTTCAAAGAGACAAGAATTTTTTTAAAAAAACACCCAAACAGATTACACGTTGAATGACACACACACATACACACGTGCAAGGGATTAGGTAAAAAACGAATAACAGAATATTTTACTATCAAAAAATCTGGCTTGTATGTTTCTGGTTTCTGTATGATTTCAAACGAAATAATTAATTCGGCACGATCTCTTTCACGACTTCTTTCTCAACGCGAATTCACCAAAGTACGATTCGCGCGATCGCAATCTGTATAGTAGGACATAATATTTTTTAATTTAACACGATGCGCTTCTTCTCGTAGGATTTAGAAAGAGAGACGGCGATGAGGTTCGTTCGCAACGTTGTTACGATATTTTTGATACCGCGTAATCTGTAATCGATACTTGTATTCGCGAGTCTATCTTACAGAATTGCGTAACATATTAACGATACAATGATTCTGCGAGCGCAAGAATTTTGACAGCTAGTAAAATACTTGTAGTTGCCTTTTTCATTAATTTTACCGCAGATTCGCCATAGATGGAGACGATAGTATTCGTACGATTAATTCGTTATTCTAATCGGATAAACGGACAACCACCTATAATTTTCTGCTCGTCGTACGATACGTTTGACGTTATAATAAATGACGGAATAAAGAAGGTAGTAATGTAAGTAAACGATCGAATTCGTTTAAGGATTTAAGGAAAGAGAGTGACACGTTGAGCGACGACGATACTAGGAATGAAATATTTTACGCTGATCACGTTCGATCGTTATGTAGAATCACGTCGTGTAGTCCAAATTATAACAGACAAATCTACGAAAGAATACAATTACACGCGTTGTCGTTGTTTCAAAGTGTCGGACTCGATGTTATAAACGTGCCTCGGTAGGGATAGATATACATATACATCTAGATACGTATGATATATATAAATAAACGTAAGAAACGGACGAATCGATAAATAAATTGAGGGCGAAGCGAAGCAGAGAGAGAGAGAGAGAGAGAGAGAAAGAGAGAGACGCTTATAACGAATAAATAGAAGGATACGCCGCTAAGCATAGTGTCACTGATCGTATCGTCGAAAGTTGTTTGTTCGATCAACGAATCTAGTCCCAAACAGCTATATCCATAAGTTGTTGTACCTTGTACCATGGAAAGTTTAATCGTTCGTTCGTGTTTTCTCTGTCATTGTGAGAATCTTGGGTCATTTCTCGTTGGTGACGATCTGCAAGGAATAAACAGTCAGACAAAAATCGTGTTAATCGTGGATGATTGGAGCCAGCCAGATATTTTCAATATTCTATGGAGATCTATGGAGATCATCTATGGAGATTTTGATAGAGCAAATACCTGAAAGAGCGCGAGTATACCGCAGTTGTCGACCTTTCCGATTTCCTTGCACGCACATCATACCGTAAACCCGAATCCCTGGTACACTGGCGTATGTTGGTTGATCGTGACTCATAGGACCCTCTACAACATACGACGTAATTAACGATCCATAGGAAGCGTATAAGACGTATAGACAGTCGAACTCGAACAGTTGCGTTTCTAACACGATTATGCCGCTTTTCGCATTTACGTACGTACCCAATATGTTGGCATCGGGACAACGACATATCACGAGGTAATGAGACTTTCCCGTTCGCACGTTTTGTAGCGCGAGAAGAGACCAGTCCCTCGGTATTCTACATTCGCGCATTTCCGCCACTGGTTCGCACGTTTTCACCAACGTTAGGGCCTAAAAATCGGTTAACTTTAGATCAGCGTGCCATCCACGTTTATCCCTTTCCACGTTACGTCTATACGTACAAGTATGCACGCGTTCACTACGAATATTTCTATATATTTGCCATCGTTTATTAGTTGCTTGGTGTCGTCGAATAATTTCCTCTCAAATAGAAAAATCGTTATTACGGTGGCTGAAAGCGAACGATCGTCGTTTCTTGCATTCTCACCGTGTTCTCTGGCCCGGCAAGCTTTTGCCGTCGCGTCGATCTGCGATCGCGTTTTCTCTCGTATCGCCGATACTTTCGTCGTTTGCTTACGATCGCGTACAATTTGCTTCCAGCCAATGTAACGGACCACGCGTACCATACTCTTTAGATCTTTGAATTTTTAACGTCCTATATGAATCGATGAGATACTGTTAACCGATAACAAAGCGAGAAAGTATTTGTACGCGCAATGTTGATTTATCGAAGAAAGGCAAATAATGGGAGATTGTCAGTTGCTTTCGCACCGAAACACCTAGGCGAGGTTTTCTCGTCTTACGATCGATATAACGATCCTATGCTGTCGCATTTTTACTATTACGCTATTATTATACTATTTATTTTACTCAATCGTCGGCGGTAAATCGGTTACTTTTCGTATTTTTGCCTATATTACGACGACAAGTAGGTATAACGCGCTTAGAAAATACGATAGGTTTGCGAACGCGAACAATACGATTCGAAATATCGAATCGATTTCCTCCGTTCCGTTACGTCGCGTTACGTTACGTTAAGCGGAACGAGAAGCGTTAACGAGAAGCGTAACGAGAAGCGTAACGAGAAGCGTAACGAGAAGAAGAAGCATCTGACTGGAGAGAAGGTACGCGTAGCAGGCACGGGAATAAAGGACTGGTAAAGCGGATAGAAGGCGAGGCGACTAACCTTGGTTCGAGGGTCGGTGACCAGCTCCGTAGTGTGGAGATCGTCGCTGTCGAGAGAGGCGCTGCAAGGGTCGCGGTATCTTCCTGGACAAGCGCACAGAGGCTGGGTAAAGTTGAGTCTAACGTAAACTGCGTTGCAAACCTGCTGAACAGCGCATTCTGGTAACAAGTAGATGTGCTGATTATGCGGATAGTAATGATACTTGGTTGGTTTTGCGAGAGCTGCGCTCGCACCCTCCGGTAGTCGTACTCCTGTCTGCAAATCGATCAAATAACCAGCGCTTTTATTTCCGCTTCTTTCGTTCGTGCCTTCTTTCGCTTACTCCTCGAGTCGCTACGCCCTACTCTATGCATACGTCGCGTGCTAACACTCGTCGTTCGAGTACTTTCAACTTTGCAAATACCTAGCGTTAATCGCGTGTTTAGCGTGTAACAATCGCGCAGACGTGTAAAAGGGGTAAAAGAGGAGAAGAAAAGAGAAGGAAAGGACGCGACCGCGCTAAGAGCGTGGAACGCGGCGGTTAAATAAGAAAACGAAAGAAACGAAATCTAATTTTGCCGAGTCGTGAATCCACGATCGTGATTCTTGGTGGTTCTCGTGAACCACAAACTTGCCGGTTCCATTAGGAGTAACGCGATAATATTACTACAGCTACCTATACAACTGCAGGAACACCGAGTCAGAGTCAGTGCCCGTGCCAATTTCAACGTCGATTTTCTATTTGCCAACTTCGAAGAATCTCTTCAACGCGCTTCGAACAATTGGTTTTACGTTACGAATAAACAGCCACAGCTGTGAATTCAACGACAGCTATCGTCGCTCTTTCCTTTTCTTTCCTTACAAAGTTCCGCTCTAGCCGTGTTCAGAGTGCACATGCTAAACGAAAACCGTAATCGTATTTTCATCGTTACGTTCGATTAGCCGGGGTGGTGCCCTGTCCGCTAATCGGTCGTACGATCGATAGTTGACATTTTCCCTGTGCTACAGTCGCTGGCACGGTATACTTTCGTGATCGACGTGCTAATCGTAATTCCGTTGATCAAAGTTTCCGTTGGTCTACCCTAGATTCCATCGAATCGGATCGGTTTCTCGTCACCGTGACAAGTCCGTTTTATTTCCCATATCGTCAAAGTTTAATCGTTCGTTCGTTCGATCCCACCGCTATCGTATCGCGATCGTTCTCGTTCGACGATTACAGCCAGATCGATAGAAACGGTCCGCTCCTACGTAAGTATCCGCTCGGGCACAAGATCGCGCGAACGTAACGCGTAACATTCAACGACCAGTGTAGTAACGCCATTCGATTCTCCGCATTTATCTAACCTCTTCTTGCTCTTTTCCTTTTCAATGTTTTCTGCTTCTTTTGCTACCGTCACGTTCCACTACCGATATTAACATCGGCCGATCCACTAGCGCGTCACGGTCATGAACACTCGCCCTCCTTTTCAAACGCTAAAGCGAGCAATACGATTCGCGTGACAATTTAGTAAAAAAACTTCAACAGTGCTCGATTCAGCGAATATTCGAGTCGAACAAATCGAAACACGGTAGACTGGTAGACTTGGAACCTATGGAACTATACCTGTGTTACAATACTACGATCAAAATCTCCTTCTTCTTCCTACGTTCTACGTATTATACGTTCTACGTTCTACGTAATGCTTAAGCCACGAGCGACTCGAACCGATTCCGAACCCTCGCCTACGTTTCCTTTTCTTTTATTTTTCATGTTTTATTCGCCCTCTCGCATCGATCGTTTACGTTTGCCGCTGATTTATCCTATATATCTCAGTTATCTTTCTTCCCGTCGATTCTTTTATTACCATTACGCGCAACGAATTTTGAACAATTGCCAAATGTTCGGACAATCGGAACGAAAGACGACCGAGCTTGCCGATTAAAAGCAGAATGGATTGTCCGCTCTCGCAACTCGTTCCTCTTTCTTCGATACGTTACCATTTAGAAAAGAAAGATGAAAGGAAAAACGCGAAAGAAATTAAGGAGAAGGAGAAGCACGTTTCAAACGATTCAACATTTACTACTTCGCTACGCGGAAACGGAAATTGTTGTTGCATTTACGATGGATGTTGTTACTTGCTCCGTACTACACGACTTTAGCGTGTTACCTCTAGCGCTTCGATGACGTTTGCGTTAACAAACCGAGCCCTTCTTATCGACTACACGCACGCACGTGTATCCACGTGCGAACATACAACAAACTGGCAAGTAGACAGTCGTTGGTACCCTTGGCATCCGGAATTTCGCGTCGGTTGCACTTTCCTCTTCCATCTCCTTCTTATTTACAAAGCAAAACTTAGCTGGCACGAGTAATCGTCAGTCGCCTAGGTAAAACGCAACTCTTACGATGCAACGTGACAGACAGAACCGTTTTGCATCCGATCCGACCTTTCCATCGTGTCGGATATCTATCGGTAACTGTAATTCGTGGGATGTAAACGAGTTTCATAGGTAATCGTTTGCCGAGTGAAGCGACGCCTATTAAAATAATTACCGGATGACCGGATTGATCGACGATCAAGACGATCAAGATGCATCGAGACGAGAAGGGATAGAGGATAGTAGCGAAAAAGTGAAAGAAGAAACGCAGCGAAACCATGGAAATTGCTGTAAAATAGCCTGGTAATTCTCGGAAAGAACAAGGAAACAGGCGGAAAAGAAAGAAATTTCTCGTCCACTTTACTATTTATCGATCGTTTCTCTCCAACAAATAGCACCTCTCTCTCTCTCTCTGCCTTTGTTAATGCGTTAAGCACCGTGCGGTAAATTTGCGCTCGAGTCTTGCCAACGTTCGGTAATAGCGAGTCGTGAAAAGTTCAACACGAGACGACCCCTTTTTTACGTTTCCGATCTTCCAACCTAACCCCAACCAGGCGAAATTGCGAAAAGTATAATTTTCCCATGTTCTCCTTTACTACGTGGTATCGTTGTTTCAGTGTGCCCGTCACACAGCGCGTTTTTACCGAGGCTTTGTACGACTCGATACGGTAATCCAACTGTCATCTATCGTCCGTTGACGTCCGACGAAAATTCTACTTTTTACTCGATACGGACTGCGTGAGCCGGTGTATTAGCAAACCAAGATACCATCGTGCCCGTATCGTTCGGCCGATCGCGTTGTTATACCAGATCGAGATCGTACGAAACACGGCTTATTTTTATCAAGCCGAGCGTATGCACGATTTAGCTGGAACGCATCTTTAACCGTGCAACCTAACCGCTTTATAGCAGCGTACTTACGGTACTAACATAGTTATGTATATACGTAGCTTAAACAGTTATACTTTGCACGTGGAACGCTCCGCGAACACAATCTGTTGCGTTTAAAATTATACCAAGCAAGTAGGTAATATGGCTGATTTGAAACGTTTTCTTTCACGTTTCTGTGAACCACGATCGATTCTTTCGGCCTTGCTGCTTCGATTAATCTCGCCAAAATATCTCGTGTATCGCCTTCGTCGCCTCTCTAACGCCTATCACCTTTTTACCGCACTCTTTACCGCCAAGTGCAGATCGCAGTGCAGATCGATAAAACTGGAGGATAACACGAGCAACGCTATATACATTTTACAGCTGGTTGCTGGTTTTCTACTTGCGAATACGAAGCATGGAACTCGTGTGCCGCGATATCGAGATATTTTTACCATACTCTACCGATTTTCAAGCCATTTGCCGCGTCAGAGCCATCGCAAAATCAAAGTCGTTTTAGGCTTTCCAGCGTTGCTGCGCGCGAATACGCGTCTTTCCTAACAAAGTGCCGCTTCTCTCTCGTTATCTTCGTTAGTTTGTCAGAAAGTGGCGTTTACTTACCTCGGTCAGACTGGTGTAGTTTGTCGTCAGCTTAATTTGAGGGCGAATTTTTCCGGGTGATTCTCGCGTCTCCTTCGACCAAGCCGTAGCAGGAGTAGTAACGAATTCGTTCGAGTTCGTGGTGGACTTTTTCGAGGAAGATAGCAAGGTAGCCGTATCTCGATTGGTAGCGATGGTTCTCGAAGAAGCTTCTGTAGGAAACACGCTCAAACTGGTATTAGAAGCGCTGGTATTTAACGCGATTCTCGTGGTCATGGTCGTTCCGCGGTTGCTCGTCGTTGCTGAACTAAATTCTGTTTTGCTAATTGGCGACGACGAAGAACCGCTCGTTGGGGACGACTCTGTCATTGCCGCGAGAGGATGATCCGTCCAAGCGGATGTCGATGTCGATGTCGATGTCGATACGGACGCGGTTGATGGCGATGACGGTAAGGACGATGCGAGCACCGCGTTGCTCTCGATAGTAGCTGAAATTCCGAGAGGAAGGGGTTTCGATAGAGTAACGCTGTCCACGTCGTTGTTACCGGTAATCTTGGTATCGTTGTTAACGTCGATGCTGTTCTCATCGATGTTCCTACTACCGTTCGGCATAATTGCCGAATCGTTAGATCCGCCCTCCCTCGAATGCAACGACGTCGTCTTGCTTTGCTTCGTCTTGCCCGCATTCTTCGAATTTGCTTGCAATTGCGCCGGTAAAGCTATACATCCAACCGCCAATGCAAGCAACCATATCGCACCTTGGATCGGCTTCATTTCGTTTCGGTGTCTCCGATATCGATCGAATAGATAGAAAAATCAAAGAAAGCGATTCTCTTTCGTGATTTTCTTCTGCTATCTCCTAAAAATAAAGAGATCGCGATTAGCAATGAACGCGATGCGTCGTCTCTCTCTCTCTCTCTCTCTGTCTATTTGTCTATCTATCTATCCATCTATCTATTTATCTATCTTTATCTCTCTCGCCAAGTTGTTTCCTAACTTTGTTTTCTAACAAGTACACTCGTCCAATTACTCGATAACCGTATACTGATCGAGTTAATGGGCAAGCGGCGAAATTTGCCACTTCTATTTCCTATGGTGTTGGCGTTTCATCGTTACGACGGGCGTTAACGAACGCACGAATCAGAGATGCAAATTTTTAAAAAGCCAGATATTCCCATTTCTCACGCTTCTCGCCTAGCTTTCACGATACGGTGAGAACATCGGTTCGTTTCCTTAAGCGAAAAGAACAAAACGTTGGAAAGAGCGTAGAAGAAGGGAAGAAAGTGAGAAAAGTAAGAAGAAGAAGGAAGATGACAAACGTACGGAGAGAAAGTTGAAGCTCCCTTAACGGTATCTTCCTCGGTAGATTTACGCGTATCGGTATTTTTCTCGGCAGATTTACGTATATCGGTATTTTTCTTCCTAGATTTACGTACATCGGTATTTTCCTCGGCAGATTTACGTGTATCGGTGGCAAGGCAATATACAGAGGAAACGCAACGTAACGTTACGCATTTGCTTTCTTATGTCGTACATACGTACGTGTGCGTGTTCTCCCTCCCTCTTCGTTGTTTTTCTCTGGTAGGCAAATTTTTCTCCTGCTTTCATCTTTTCGCCGCACTTTTTATCTTTAAAATCGTTCGATCGAGCTTCGCGATTCCGACGCGGGACGAAACGCGGCAAACAGCATATGTGAGCGTACGTACGGCAAATACGTGCATAAATACGTTACGTTAATACGCGTTATTTATTATTTACGGGAATCGGTCTTTGTCCGTTTATGAGATCAAGTTGACGATCCGGTTAGACGTTGCATCGCCGTTAGCAGCTAAAACGCGTGGCTACGGGGTGTCGCGGTGGGTAATTATAGCTCGATACGATTCACCACGCGGATGCGGTGAAATCAGGTTAGCGTCTGTTACGTTTCTCGCGAGCCGTTATCTCTCATTGCGTGTTCAAGGCCGCGGCATGCAACAACCGCTAAAATTCAACGAGGCGGCTAACCTAACTATTTAACATATTACGTATATAATAATATGGTATATCACGTATAGAGAGTGCGTCGCGCAATTGCCAATTCGCCGAGAGATAGGAAAGTATCTATAGTAACCGTGTAGTATCTGTTTGCCTATTGCTTCGCTTTCTTTGCAAGTGTAACGATGCGCTCGAAAAATACAAACGTACTCTTTCCATCCAACGCGTTATTGTTATTCCCATCGACTCGTGGAAACATTCCGCGCGAAAAGTCGCTATATCGCTTTTAAAAATCCAATTTTAACCAGCCACCGCTTTAAATCGTCGGTAAAGCTGTTCGATATATATATATATATATATATATATATATATATATATATATCAATGTCACGTGTTTCGTAAACGTAGAGAAATGAGTTGATACAAATAAAAGAGAAAAAAATGCAATTGCATTCAAAAGAAAAGGTGCATCGTTGCACTTGCAGAGAAAGTAAAGTTTCTCTCCCTATCTCTTACCAAATTCTAGATATTGCCAACCAGTGCCGATCGTCTGACGTACCCTCGCTGCCTCGTTTGTTTATGATTTTTCATTTTTCATTTCCCATTTTCCACTTCTTTTAAACGCGTTAAGACGGTGATATTTTTCCTTGTGTAAATTTCAAGACACTACCACGGCTCGCACCGCGACCTAAATTCAATTAAACGGTTGGAAAGCTTGGCCTCTGTCTCCATTATTTCTCTACGTTTTAAAAATCCTCTACGTCAAATACGATCGCTCGATCGTCTGCTTTTCTCGGATATTACCTCGGCTACCTTCCAATCTATCTTATCTAATGGGACTCGCGTTAGAGCACTTGCACGTAGATACGATTTACCTTTAATTAGCCAGCTTCGGTTGACGATCAAATTAACGATACGTTTAAACAAAGTCGTATCTGTACGATAAAAGTAAAAAATTATTATTTTCACGATATTACGGATAATCTCGTTGGTTGTTGTCTCGCGATTCGCCACTCGCCACACACGACACACGACACACGTGACGAACGATACGCGTCGCAGACCTGTCCAAATCATTAATCGCAAATTCCTCGCAAACCAAATTGTTCGTTTTTCCAAATACAACGAAGCGTGTCTGTTGACATATACGTGCGTGTATATACGTATGTCTGGCAAGTTGCACCAGCAGCGCAACTCTCTCTCTCTCTCTCTCTCTCTCTCTCTCTCTCGCACACACACTCTCTCTCTCTCTCTCTCTCTCTCTCTCTCTCTCTCTCTCTCTCTCTCTCTCTCTCTCTCTCTCTCTCTCTCTCTCTCTCTCTCTCTCTCTCTCTCTCTCTCTCTCTCTCTCTCTCTCTCTCTCTCTCTCTCTCTCTCTCTCTCTCTCTCTCTCTCTCTCTCTCTCTCTCTCTCTCTCTCTCTCTCTCTCTCTCTCTCTCTCTCTCTCTCTCTCTCTCTCTCTCTCTCTCTCTCTCTCTCTCTCTCTCTCTCTCTCTCTCTCTCTCTCTCTCTCTCTCTCTCTCTCTCTCTCTCTCTCTCTCTCTCTCTCTCTCTCTCTCTCTCTCTCTCTCTCTCTCTCTCTCTCTCTCTCTCTCTCTCTCTCTCTCTCTCTCTCTCTCTCTCTCTCTCTCTCTCTCTCTCTCTCTCGCACACACATTCTCTTCCTGATCAAATGTTTTAACGATAATTACACGTGGAATACAAAGGGGAAATATCGGTGAGAATTCGGGGCTGCATTTCGAAAAGGTTACTTTCGACCCGTCAAACGCGTACTTTTCCGATTGAGATCATCTTGCTTTCATTCTCTTCCGTCCACGAAAATCCAACAAACGAACGGATGATCGCATTCTGTCGTTACGATCTCGCGATCGTTGACAGCGAGAAAATGGCTAATCGAATGGAATACGCGTAATCACGGTACGGTAACGATCGAATATCAAGAATAAATATCCCTGAACTCACCCTCCACATCCAAGCACGACCTCGATTTCGACCAAGATCTTGATGTTGATCTGGGTCTCGACCTCGACCCCGACCCCCAGCCCAACCTCGATCTAGTCTTGACGATTTCGATTCTTCGCAGCTTGATCCGTTATAACAGCGTTAGAACAGCCACGATCTTTCTTCCTGAGAAATATTCGAAAATATCCGCGATACAAACGTTATACCGGATCCTGGTGAAAGAGTGGATCTCGATCGATTCTCCTTCGATTCGACGCAACGTGTCTCCCCCTCTCTCTCTCTTTCTCTCTCCCTCTCTCTCTCTTTTTCTCTCTCTCTCTCTCTCTCTTTCTCTCTCTCTCTTTCTTTCTCTCTCTCTCTCTCTTTCCGCGAATCCCACCGTCTCTCAGTCTTCCGCGCCAATAAATACAATAATTAATTAATCGATCAATCAATCAATATTTAATAATTAAAATAAATAAAAAGCAAGTAAGTAATTAGCTTTCGTTAAGCGAATTTGGTCTCTCCTTGGTGCGGTTGCCATTCTATGTCTCTCTCTCTCTCTCTCTCTCTCTCTCACTCTTTCTCTCTTTATTGCTTCGTTCTCCACTTTTCTGTATCCCTTTCTCGCATAATACACTCTCATAGACACACTCTCTCTTTCTCACGGCCTCTCTTTTCTGTGCCCATTCACGCTCTCGTTCGTCACTTCTCCCTTTCGATCCTATGAGTCTCTCTCTCTTTCTTTCTCTCTCTCTCTCTCTCTCTCTCTCTCTCTCTCTCTCTCTCTCTCTCTCTCTATCCCTCGGTAGAGTCCAGACAGAATCAAACGACGGCGTTGCTGAAATTTTTACGCATGATCGAATGCGTTATTCGAATTAATTTCACCGAATTTCGGGGGAGAAAGAACGTGCGAACGTGCGAAGGGAACTTGTTCGGACAAGCAAGAGAACACCGCGCTTGGACGCGTTTCAGAGTTCCGAATAAGACTGTGAGCCTCGTAGGAGACACGCTGCCTATGAGTCCCGGCTAGTCCCACTTACCAACCAACCAGAGACCCCTCGACTATGCGTGGAATTCTAAGCTGCATCTCCGCCAATCCTCTACCTTCCTTTGCTCCTCCATCGACGCATCTACCTACACACTACCTATCCGCTGAATACTCGCATCCTACCCATGTATACACGGCTTTCATTCTCGTGAACAGAGTGTGCCAAAACGGACAACCGAGAATCGCGTATCATTACAGCAAAATATTACAAGATATCCGTGACAGCGTGAAAATTCGATGGTTCGACGAAATAAATTTACCCGAACTTGCTTATTATGATATTATTGTATTATAAGGAAATCTTCTTCCTTTCCATTTTTATCTTCTTCTTCTCCATTCTCCTTCTTTCCCGCATCCACGTCTCCCCTATACCCCCCCCCCCC